>NC_133620.1:41204620-41438989 GCF_048593235.1 Sminthopsis crassicaudata
GTTGCAAGTATTGTAAATGTCTCTGTCATAAAGTCATTCTTTGTCTGTTGTACCATGTGTACTCACCACACACTAGGATGGAAAGAATGCTGAACCATGGGATTTAGAGGATACATTCAAGTCATCAAGTGGAAACAGAGGCCCAGAGAAATGGTACCCTCAATGCCTCAGGGGAGGCAGGGAGAGGGGGATCCTATCTCCTCTGATTCTATATTCGGTACTCTTTTCCTTGTGTCACACTGTTCAGTTCCAGCTTGTGTCCTTCGCTAAGTATGTTATGATGAACAAATCACTTCATTTTTCTAGGCCTCAGATTCCTAATCTGTAAAATGAGAACAATCACACTTGCTCTGTTTACTTCCCTGATGCCCCGAGTCACTGAAAAGAATGATTTTCCTAACCACCAGGTGTTGTGTGAGAGTTGGCTGTTATCATGTCGCCTTTTGCTTCTGGAGGCTCTCAAAACTTGTATTGAGAAAGCCCCTCAGAACCCTCAAAGAAAGAAGGGCTTAGTGGGCATTGGGAGTATGGCAGTAATGACTTATATTTTTATATATAAACTTATTGAAAGAACATAAAAGGAGGAATAAAAATGGTTCCAGCAATATCAATCTTTAAATTTATCAGTAAGTCAAAGTGTACTTCTTGTGTATTATGATGTGTTGAACACTACAGTATACTAAATGCTGGGAATTCAAATGAAGGTGAAGACATGATTTATTTCTTTAAGGAGCTCATATTCGAATAATGGGGAAGACAGTAAACAATTATATAAATGGAAGGTAAGCTTAGAAGAAAGGCTCCAGCAGTGACAAGGACCAGAAGAGGCCTCCTGAGGAAGGTGGGATTTGAATCAAGCCATGAAAGAATTCAGGGAAACCATTAAGTGGATGGTGATGATTATCATCTTCAGGACATTTATATGGTGTCTTTGTTGTGTCCAGCCCTGTGCTGAGTGCTTTATAGAATCTGCAGATTGTTGGTGCTCTCACTGTCTGCATTTAAGGTTGCAGAAAGTTAGGAAGACAAAGGCTGAGTGGCCTGGCCAGAGTCACCCAGTCAGTGTTTGGGATTGTATTTGAACCCAGGTTGCCTGACTCTAGGCTCTGTGCTTTGTCCCCTGTGCTCTCTACTGACATGGGAGACAGATATTAAAATATGGAGTCAGGAGGTGAAATGAGGCATGCTAGAGGCATCGAGAAGGCAGGAAGAACATGAAGGATGTAAGATATAAGAAGACTGCAAAGGTAGGAAAGGACCAGGTTGTAAAGGACTTTATATGCCAGAGCATTTTGTATTTAAAGGTAATATTGAGGTTGGGAAGGGAACCCCAAAAATTTGATGTCACAGACTGGTGTCTTGAGATGTCTCAAAAGAATTTGCAGGCTTGAATCCATTTCCTTGTCAAGGGGCAAAGTTTATTGTAATTGTGATGCCAATTCCAAAATAATTCAGCAGAGAAACATAAGCAAGGAGACATATTTATCCAGTTTTTCTGTTATTGACCTACTAATTCTATGGCCCAGATGTTTGGTTTCTGGAATTTGGTTCTCGATAATCAGATTCTCACTGACCAGATTATCAGTCAGCATGGAATTGAGGAGTGGTCTATTCAGAATCAGAAAGATTGTCAGAGCAAATGTCTTAGGTTGGGTGTGTGTGTTGGGGGGGGGGGGGGAAACAAAGCTTTCTTCTAAGACTTTGGAGTCAGATTGCCAGAACAGAAACCCCCCCAAAATCACCAATATATTTCCCTAGAAGCTATAGTCCTTCAGTAATAGGCAGCCACTGAGATTTTAAAAAATTAAGCCTTTATTGATTTTTTTAACATCATCAAAAATTTCCCCAATATCTCTTTTGAGAGAGCCATTTATACTATACCAAAGAATATTTTAAAAAATGGAAAATATGGTGTAACTGATTAATATATTGGAAAAAGTGTGAAAATATATGTAATATACATTACTTATGATCTTTCCACCTCTTCAAAGGGCTATGATCTCATATTTCTTCTTTTAAACCATGCATATTAATCAATGATTTTGTGACTTATTTTTTTTTGGATGCAGCTCTTTCTACTTAAATTGTTGTATAGTCATTTTGTATACTGTTTTCTTGGCTCTACTTGTTTTACATTGGGTTCATAGAGATCTTTCCTTTCTCTTTGTATATATTTGTAATTTCTTATAGCTCAAATGTATAACTTTTTACATTCATGTCCACGTAATAATGAAGGTAACTTGTTTATCCATTTTTATCTTCTGAATGTTTGCTTTTGCTTTGCATGATTACTATTTTTGCTTTTTTGAACTCACTGTATATGTAGTATTTTTTTTCTTCCCCCTTTTAATCTTTGTATATCTTTTTTTGAGATGTTTCTTATAAGCAACATATTGTAGAGTTTTGTTTTCTTATCTAATCTATCATTTTTAAAATTTTGTTGGCTAGTTTAATCAATTTACATTTAAAGTTATGTTTGTTTTCATCCATTTGTAATTCATACACAAGTTGTGTATATATATTATATATGTATATATATACATATGCATATAGTTTATATGCGTGCATGCACACATATACATATATATCTACACATGTGCACTCTTACTTGCAGATAATCTCTGACCCTGTTTAGAGAACTTAATGAGGGCTTTTCATAACCATTAGAGACATTAACTTTTAGCTAAGCAGAATAAGCCAAACTTTTGTCAGTTGATTAACATTGGAGCCTTTGCCTTTCCAAATCTTGGAGAATTTGCCAAATTCTTCATTTTTCAATGAGTTCTTTTTTTTTTTTTTGATTGAATTGATTGTCTTAACTTTTCTATTTAACTTAGGCAATTTGACATTTGTTTTTTACTAAAAGGAAGTATTTGGTTAGCTTCAAGGGGACCCAACATTGTTTTCTAAACTCAACAAAAAAAGCCTACTTGGCTTTTCAACATAGCTACATACTTTCACTTTTGTAAATTACAGATTTAACCAATGAAAACCAGATAGCAGGTAGATCAGAATGTAAACCAGTGGAAAGAAAAAAAAAAAAGTTGAAGAGCTAGAGCAAATTTATTTTGGGGAAGGCTGATTTTCTTCATACTTAGCCTAATTTTCATTAAAAGGATCTGGTTTGGATGGAGGTGGGGGTGAGAAGGATGTTTTTGGGAATATATTCTTGTTTTCATGGATACGCAGAGATGTTCTTATTTCTTTAATGTGCAATTTGCTTTTGCCTTTTTAAATAGAATTGGTACAGTGCAAATTTTTAGTGTCTATTTTGACTGAAATTTCTATTTTTTTCATTGCTTTGACACAAATGTGAATTTAATTTTTCTTGTTTAATTTTTATTTCTTACACAGATATATGCAAATGTAATAACATAATTAATAATTACTAATATAACTTATTAAGTGATATTCACTTTTTTAAAAGAAAAAATATTATAGGGTTCTTTTCTCATAATTATTTCATTTCATACAGAAGGCTTGTTTCCTCTTTAGGCAACATATAGAATGTTATATTACTTTAGGCAAACTTGTCACACACTGTTGACATACCGTGGTTTTAGGGCCATGTGCCTCTGCATGAATAAGTAATTGTCCTAATTTTAAAAAAAAATTCTGAGCCTAGGAGATTTGAAAGCTTTAAAATTTCAATAAATGTCAAATAACCATACAGTATTAACAATTAAGTAATTTTGACTCATACTCAAGGAAGGGTGTAGCTCCTTAAGAAAATCTACTATTTTTCCCACTGAGGGCTATAAAATAAGGATTCATTTGTCACTAAATTTAAAGTAAATTAAAACAGCCCATGAGAACTGAAATAAGTTGTACACCTTTGAGAAGTGATCCACACTTTCCTATTTGAAGCCTGATGGAAGCATAGTTATGTAAACTGATCCTATTTGCCAAAGAACTATCCTCAAAGTCAGTTTGTCAGAGGGGGAGCACATTAACTTCTTTAAATCTCTGGTGTACAGCTTAGTAGGTGACACTTTAAGAAGGCTTCAAGGTTTTAGAGAATTAAGGCTTCTGGCAGAATATAGGATTTATGCTTTGTGGTTATCATGGAGATAGTCCCGTTTAAGAATGGTCTAAAAGGATCTGCCTACTACCCAGCCTGGTGAGCCATTCTCCCAGTGCTCAGGAGAAGTGAATTTTGCTGTTGAGGCAAACTTGAAACATAGTTTTTCTTTCAGAGGATGGTAGAGAGTTGGAGGGGGCCCCATAGGCCATCGTGTCCAACATCTTTATCCCAATAAGCCTTGGGAAAGCTGAGTGACTTGCCTGTAATCACACAAATAATAAGCTTCAAAGAAAGGGATTTGAATCTGGTCATTTGACTTTCCACAGCACCATCTTGCCTTGGTAGCTCATCTTAGAAAGATCTGTGACTTCATCACTGTGGGTTCTTAGGCCCACCAACTTGGATCTGTAATTCTCCATGTCTTAGTAGAGAGTTTTATGAATTGTACAAAAAAGGGGGAGAATTGCTACTTGGTTGTCATGAGTGTCTCTGAACTTCCCACATCAGTTCTCTGAAAGTCCATGGCTGGGCCCATATTCAAAACTTCCCAAGTAGTTTTGTGGTTGCAGTATTCCCTCTGCACTGGCTTTAGGAAACCACTGGTGCTTTTGTGCCAAATTGAATTTAATGGATGTTTGTTGGCTATATCTGTGGCCCAAAATCCTCAGTTTCTGGGTTTACTTATACATGGGTTTGACCTCACAGTCTTAAACATCTCCCCCCCCCCCCAATCACGAATATGTAGATTTGGCATGTCCCTACATATATTACCCAATATAAATACGTCCATACACACACACAGATACATGTATGTATAAATTAGGAATATGCACATAAGGAGAAAGCAACAGAGATACAGGGAGGGAATATAGTGTTTAGATCTCTATAGATATAAAGGGTTTCTGAAGTTTTGCACGGGACAAGCAAACAACTGGATTTATTGGTATATGACAGTTTATTTTCAACCTGACAGAGAAGGCAGAAAGTACAGAGAGTACTTCTTATAACTCATAAGTGATCAACACAACTCTTTTTCCTATAAGTCTCATTTTCCACAGAGTACTAATGTTTCCCAATTTCATCATGTTAGCCTTTTCTGAGGAGGAAATCTCTTGGGGCTAAGAGACAGGCCATTTACATTTTCACTGAATACACATCATCTCAGTGATTCCTAGTAATTGTGGGACAAAAATTGAGATCCCTTACTTTGGCCCCTCCTAGCACCCAGGAAGTCCACAGGTATGCCCTTTGCAATTGTCTTGGCAAGAGATGCTCAGGAAATAGAAGCCTAGATTCCTGACTTGTTGATTTCAAGATTACTTTAATCAGTTAACAAGTGTTTATTAAGTACCTACTGTGTGTCAAGTACTGTGCTGGACATTGAGAATATAAAGTCAAAAATGAAATGGCCTCTGCACTTGAGGAGCTTAATATTTTGTAAGGGGGGGGAAGATGCAAACCTATAAGTATATAGATGATATAGACATTATTGAGTAATTTTATAGGGGAGCTACCATTAGTTGTAGTTATTAAGTGATATCTGAGGTTCTTCCCCAAAGCTGGCACTGCCAGAAGAGTCCCTCCCTTCCAGCCTGAAGGCTGAGTTTCAGGATTTTTGAACTGGGAGCTGGTAGGAAACTTTCAAAAACATGTACCCTCTCTATGGCTGCCATTTGGCTGAGAGATAAAACCCCTTACCTTCCCAGGAACTCTGTGCAGGGTCACCTGGGCAGAAGTATTATGTGTCTCTGATGCAACTATTAATTTTGTTGGAGGTGTGCCCCCCTATCCCTCCTCAATATCTCCAGAAGAAAAACAAAGGAGAGAAAAAAAGAGGTTCTTGTGGAAGGTAGAGCAGAGGTGAAATGATTAATCAGGAATCATTAAATGCTGGCCAGCACAGGAACTGGAAATAGGAAAACAAAAGGAATATCAGAGCACTCCACAACAGAGATCGCTAACTAATTCATCCTGAGGCCATCCTCAGCTTTAGTAGAAGCTATTCTTCACCAGGGCAGGAAGGTACCCAGGCCAATCCCCCTTCAAAGGCTGTCAACCCCAGAAGCTGAGAGTTTCAGGGAAGTCTCATTATCAAAGCTCTACAGCCGTGGTGTGTGTGTGTGTGTATATATATATATGTATGTATGTATGTGTATATATATATATATATATATATATATATGTGTGTGTGTGTGTGTGTATATATGTGTGTATATATATGTGTGTGTGTGTATATATGTGTGTGTATATATATACACACATATATGTGTGTGTGTGTGTGTGTGTATTCATTTCCTAATATATGTGTAGTTTTAAAAATACCTTCCATCAGTTGGTGGGTTCAATCATAGAGAGTAATTAATAGGCTACACGCCTCCCATCTTTGTTAGTTCTTTCACAGGTTGTCATTTATTTATTTATTTTGCTACATGAGGTCATGTCTGTTTCCATGCCAACAGCAGCTCTTGGGAGACAATTTTCAGCAAAAGCACAGAAGTGATTACTCCCCAACAGCTCCAGTGCTGCCAGCAAGTGGTACAGCTTTGTAAACACTGCCTCCTAGTGGTGTACAAGTATGCAAGCGATTCCAGAGCATCTGTATCCTCTGTGTGCCCCGACTGGGAAAATACCAGGTACGTTCCCATCTCCAGGGTCCTAAGGTATCTCTAATCAAAGTGGCCATTTGCTGTGTCAAAGTGGGATTCTTTTCCCAGGAAATGAGCTGGGCAAAAGTCTCTAGGCTGAGTTCATGCGGATGATAAGCTCCCAAGGACTTTTAAACATAGATTTTCATGCTAATGAACTCAACAAGGATATTTTCTCCCAAACATCAGAAATGATATCCCCAACAGAGAAGTGAAAATCATGTTTAACAGACTATTTGAAAGTCATATTAGGAAATTTAGTATTTTAGTGGATGGCTAATTTAGCCAAGGTTTCCTCAGCCTTCAGAGGTAATAATATATACACTCCCCCGTTTCAAGGTATAGAACAGTATTCACTTTTGTGATGTTGTCATAGCCAAAGGTTATACTTCCAAGAAATCTTGTTATGCTGCGGGAATTGCTGGCAAAAAACCCCCCAAAAAACAAGCAAGTCTAATAGACCATTGTGAATGTGGTTTTTCCAAGTTGACAATTGAATTAGTCAACTTTTTAAATTTCTTTTAATAAAAGATGCTGATATTTCTAAAAATAGGAAAATAATTGTTTTTAACTTGGAAAAAAATTCAGTAAATAAACAGCCCTTGCTCAACTTACTTTAAATTGGCTAGGGATTCTACTAAGATTTCAAAGGTATTATATGTTATTTTTATAGGCAGGGGCACCATTGAGAGAGGCAGGGAAGTTAGCCGTAGCTTTGAAGATCCTTAAGAATTTTAATATGAGGTCTTAGGAAATAAGTTGATTAACACAAAGTGAAGTGAGGCTCCTCTCCTCCAGAAATCAAGTTTTTTAAATTTAAAACCCTCTTGCAGATTTATCTTGTAAAACTTATTCTCAAAAACAAAACAAAACAAAAACAGGCCCGGCATAGTTGGAGAATGCAACAGAAAAATTACTCAAAAATACTTTGCATTAAAAACTATGGCGAGCTTTATTTGTGAGCTTTGTTTCTGATGAATTGTGGATGAACCAAACTTATCGGATCTTGTCATGTGACTGTTGCAGGGCCTCTAACATAGTTTAACTCCTACTGGAAACAGACGTTGATTGATCTCAGCAATGGTAGAGGTAAATTTAGCCACCAAGCCACCAAACCATCTTGACTGTAAACATTAAAGTAATATTCTGTATATTTTCATTGATTGACCAGCCCAAAAGATGGAAAAATAAGGCTTATTATCCTTTTATACTAATAAAGAGAAGTAAGACAAATCTTCAAGTTACTGAATGCATGAATGGGGCCCTTTGATGCTTTTGGGGAACATATGCCATAGTTGAGGTAGTCATGAACCCTGACCCAAGAAGCAGCCTCTGTGACAGTCTTTAAGGCACCAAGTGCTGCCCAACCACCATTGAACCTCTTATGGTATGAGTAGTTAGATGATGCTCCCTTTGTATGTAACACTCTATTCCTAAAGAATACTCTGGAGCTTTGGGATATGGATGGAAGCTGGAGACCTCTGGGATCACCTTGAGATTGCTGACTGATGTAGGAACACTGAAAAGTAGAGAAATTCCCTGTGCAATCCTGGTTTTGAACCTCAGTCCGGGGCATCTGAAATTTAATGTCCAGGATGCCCTCTGCCAAATAAGAGGCTCTAATTAGGGGCACAATAATTAAAAAAAATGGAAGCAGCAGTTTGAAAGTCATATATTCAACTGTGTTAAGGTGACTAAGAAAGTACTAAATCCTGATAATTCATTAGGAATATAGAATGAACCGGTCAAGTATTTAGCCCATAGTAGACATTTAGTTTAATTTACTTATTGATAGAGATCAATATGATTAAATAATAGATATAAGAGTAATAGATGTAGACAGAATAGGTAAGATTTACATGTTTTCACTGACAAAATATGAAGCATAGAATTTCACTATATAGAAAAAAATTGCTTTAACTAGAATTGGTTTTTACTGCTTATTTCTGAGTTTCTCCCCTCCCAGTGCTACCCCTTCCATTTGGCTAGATCAGAGAGCTGCCAAAATGACTTCTTTAAAATGTCAAAAGCATTCATAAATTAGCTCCTCCCACCCCACCCTCATTTCTTCTGTTTGAATAAAGCTTTGGCTTACAAACTGACCTACTTTCTCATGAAAGGACTATTGGGTTTTTGATTGGAAGCTGATTTTTCTTTAATTTGCCATCTTTATAGTTAACGAAGCATTCTTGGGACATGATTTATATAGATGCAAATAACAATTCTTTGCCATAAAAAGGAAACAAGAGAAGTCAAGGTTCTCTCTTTATACTTTGAGCCTTGTTTTTAGGCAACCTCAAGAAATGGGGTTTCCATCAGAGATTCTATTTTGAGAAATAAGAAAATAAAGCCTTGTGAACATTAAATATGTATTTAAATGTTGATTTAGGTAAAAGCCACTGGCCAGTATTTTGATGTACTTTACTTGTTAGCCCCACATCCAAGAAGTTGAATTTATTTGAAGGATGATTGAGTTCTCTCTAGGTGGAGACCAGAAATTTGATTTGGTTCCAGGATTAAAATGTCCAAATTGACTCAGATTCTGAGTTTTCCCCAAACTGGAAATAAATTTAGGCTCATAGAAGACCACCTTGAAATTCATGCCACAAAATAACTGAACCATTGGAGAAACCAGATGAGGGGATGAGGATTTTTCGAGAAATAATTTCTCCATTGGCATTTATCATACTATTAACAGAAGGAGCATGAAAATATGAGCATCTTTTATTTGCAATTTGAATGTGTTTTTCCTTTGCTAATTAACATAAGGAATCTCTTGATTGAAATAGTCTCTTTTTTTTTTTTTCTCCTATCAGCCAAATGAATTTGCTTTGCAAGTCTGTCAACATTAGTGATTTTTATATACAAGGAGTAAAGTAGGATGAAAGGAAAGCCACAAACTTTTCTCATTTTCAATATTTCTTGCACATTCTGCAGATACTACATAAATCCACTTCCCAGAGATGCTGTTCCTGATGAAAAATCAAATCCATTTATTTTAACTTCATTGTTAAAAATAATTTTTGGTATTCAGCAAGGACAGTGGTCCCAGGGACCTCCCAGGAGATATTAAGGAATTATCTCCTTAAAAGCAAAATCCATTCTTTTTCCTTTTAATACTTTAAAATACCTCACAGCACTCTCAAGAAAAAAACAATACTTCTTCCAGTGTGATTTTTGATGCTTTTTAAAGCCCACACAAGATCTTGTCATTTTGAGATTTGAAAAACCTTTCCTTTTGGCTTTTACTGATTTTAACAAAAAGTTTAGATTTAGATTAGTTAGATTAGAAGATAGATATTTTCCCACTCCCAAAGTTAGTCAACGTTTTAAATTTCTGTTTAAAGTAGAATGGAACAATTGGGATTCATGTGCTTTTAAAGTTGGGAAAACTATGGAGCCCTTGATCAGATAGTCTGGTTCTCTGCAACCTAAGTTGTCGTCTTTGATTTCTTCAACACAAATGGAGAGCTCCTCTTCAGGCAGGAGGGATCTGAAAATTTTTATCCTCTTTCCTGAGGTCTAGAAAACAAAAATGACTTGCACTTTTGAAAGAAAGTAATTTAGAAAGAAGATATTGGTTACTAGGACAATCCTGAATATTATCAGAGATGATGAACAGAATGCCGTTCTCTTTGGAACTTTTCAGTGCTTTTGGTTTATGTGGGCACCAAAATGGCAGAGAGATAGGAGACCCCCTTTGCAGTGTGTATCAGACTAGCCATCAGTGACACAATAATGTATGTTAGCTGCCTCAGTGCCTTAAATCTTAATTTTGTTGTTCAGTCACGTCAGTATACATTTATTAAGTCTGCAGGGCAGACATCTTGGAATGTCATAGTGCACAGAGGGCTGGGCCTGGAGTCAGAAGACTCATCTCAGAGTTCAAATCTAGCCTTGGACACTCTGTAGTTGTGTGTGACCCTGGGCAAGTCATCTAATCCCACTTGACTTAGTTTCCTCATTTGCAAAATGAGCTGGAAAAGAAAGATAAACTACTCCAATGTCTTTGCCAAGGAAACCCTAAAGGGAGTTACAAGGAATCAGAAACTGTTGAACATACATGAAGATACTATGTTAGGCATTGTAGATAACAAAAATGAATTAATGTTAGCCTTCAGGAACCTTACATTCAACTTATTCATGAAATATTTAATTTGGAATGTTTCATGCTGTCTTATTGCTCAGTTAACCTAAAGTTTCTTAGCAACTAATTATAGTTTATAATTGAGAAACAAATAATATTAAATAATGGTAAATTAAATAATTATGCTTATGGGTATCATTAGAAAATTACTGTCTTGTCCTTTTTATACAAGTTCCTTGATAGTAAATGATACTTTACATACCTAAACACTTAAGTATGTACATATGTATTCATAGCTGTGCAGAATATTTTTCTGCCAATGTAAAGGAATGACTGCCAGCAATGTATTCCATAAAATATGTAACAGAACCACTGCCAACATTTTTGGTAGTCTCCATATGATATGGTAGATGCTTATTTATAAAAGTAGGAATATAATGTTGAAATTTGGGGTGTTCCTTGGTCAATAAGATATTCTGTTATCACTCTAAGTTCTTTTCCAAAACAGCTGTTAATTAGGGACTGCCTCTTACTGCTTCTTAGCTCTGATCTTTGAAATCTTGCCTCCACAGTTTTGTTGTAATTTGTTTTACATGACCTGTTCCCATTATCTTTATAATCATTAATATGTTTTTGTTTTGTTTTCTGTTTTTTATTACTGCCAGTAGTTTCCAGTGGAGTATCTTGGTTGATTCTGTCCATGTTCATTCACAAGTTAGCTGGAAACCATTGCTCATAAAGGGTTTTTCATCATCCTAATAGTAGACTGGTGGCATGTATACACAACAAGTATCTATCTCCACATATCTCTCCCCTACCCTCACACCCCTATTCCTCAACTTTCGAAATGTGTCAAGTCATATTTGGCCCTGAACAAGGAAAAAGCAAAGCATATCATTAGTATTAATTATATTGTTGTATAGTTGTGAGTATCTCATAAGGTACAAAACTTGAGCCAATTCTGATGCTCATAGTAAGGTTTACTAACTTCATCATTCCTCAGTTTCCCCTATATACAACAAGATAATACAACAACAAAGCATTATTAAATTGTGATCAAGGGTTTTGATGTCCCTGGAAATAATTGCTTTTACTATAATCTGAATTTCTCTCATACTAAATATTGCAAACTTTTATACAGTACTTCATACTTTGTGTTTAGGGTACATATACGAAGCTGACATAGGCAACTATTGTGGGTACCTTTTATGCAGATTTATAATGAAGTCCACATTAACAATTATCATGTAAGTCATGGGCTAGGATTTGGTGAGAGTAGTTTCTTTATAATGAGATTTCTTGATGGGGGAAAGGTTCATCCTTTGTCTTTATGTAAAGCATTTTAAAAAAAATGTATATACCATTCTGATGTGGCAACTACTCTCTATAAGCCTTCCATAGGTGGTCACTTTCTTGATCTAGAATTCCCTTCCAAAATACTGGCCCTAATGAACAAAATAATCCGTTAGAAACCTAAAGACATTTTAGAGATTGAAAATTTAATCTTAGTCTTGATTTAGAAATTTTGTTAATACAAAAGCAATCACATTTTTTTGCAATTTCAGAAATATCAGAAATGAATGCAAAATGTGTATTAATCCAGACTTGGAAGTAGTGTTTCTGATTTCTTCTTGTGTTCTGTGAGAAACATCCAAACAGATAGCTTTTGTTATATATATATGTCATGGCCTTTCTGGGGTCATTTCACATGATATGATCCATAAGAAACTGACAATTAGGTGTAAATGTATTACCTTGCTTGTTAAAATCTGACCTTTTAACCATCGTTTTTAGGTATTTACTGCCAGGAACTACAAAGTTCATCCTGAAAACACCGTCCTACAGCTTTTTCAACCCTTCTGCAGTGAAACATCCCAATGTTTTGTTTACACCCAGATATGCCCATTTGTGAAACCAAAGGAAAGTTTGCCATGGGCTACACATAATGGCAATTCATTTTTCCCCTTCAATTCAAACATGCAAAAAAAGTGAATAATAAGTACTGTTTTATGTATATATGATATATATGGGAAGATTATATATATACATATTCTCAAAACAACAAATATCTATATATCTATATCTATATATATATCCCCTCACATATACTACTCTATATTTAAGAAAATTTAACCAAAAAAACCCACCCTACTCTAAAAGCTTAACCCTTCTGGAAATGTAATAAATCATGTTTTTGTTTCCACAATTATGTGAATGTCTAAATATTACTAGGTTGATAATTAATTCCTTCCTACTAGAAATGTTATTTTTGCTGCAGAATCTATAAAATAGAATTGATCTCGGAGATCCCGTTACAGTGTTAAATTATTTTCTAGCTACAGTATCTTTTGACTTGAACTATATTACTTATTGTATAATATCTTGCTAATTCTCATATAATCATTGATTGTTTGAAAAAGATAAATTATAAGCCTGATGTTGTTTAATGTGATGATTCAATATAAAATAGATTTATTATTCATATATAGCACATTGAAAAGGATTGTAAAAAGCCATATCTAATTTTCCAGCTTCTTTTTTCTTCTTTGTGAAAACCTGAGTTCTATGTACTAATGTAATTTTCCAGTAAGGGGCTAGTGAAGTAACATTTTGGTTAAATGAAGACAATCCAATGGATTAAAAAACAAAAACAAAACATGGTGAAACAAACCAGGTCGTTCTGATATGTACTTTTAAGCTGGATTCAACTAATAAAAGTGAAGGTAATGTTAACCATTACATCTTTCTATGTGTCTTTTGTGACATGTGTCTGTCAATGTTCTTTGGGCAATCAGCATACATTTAATTAAAGCTGGACTAGGCACTGAAGATACAAAGAGAAAAATGAAAGGGTTCTTGCTTTTAAAGAACTTCTGTGTCTACAGAGAAGACATTTATATATGTAGATATATGAACAATATAGATATAAGATAAAATAGATACACCACTAGAAACCGAGAGGATAAGGACAGTTTTCAGCTGAGCTTTGAAGGAAACTAGGGATTCTAAAAGGTAAATGAGTAAAAACTATAGGCATGGGGCACAACCATAGCAAAAGCATGGAGACAAGAAGAGTAAAAAGGTCATTTAGGTTAGCTTGTGATGTCCTTGAAGGGAGAGTAATGTGTGGATTACAGCTTCATTTTCAACACAAGGCATATGAAATATAAAAATTGTATAATTGAAAAACTTCACTATAAAACTTGAATTATATTTAACAGAAGGGAGAGACAGAGCTAAGATGGTAGAATTCTTGCCAAATTTCCCTTCAAACTCCTCTTATAATTGCAACTCAAATTGAATTCTGGAGCGGTGGAACCAATAACAATTGGATGGAACAATTTTCCAGACTGTGACAACATAAGAGAGTGTCAGGAAAGGTCTGTCTCATCAGGGTGGTAGTTGAGCCTCCAATGTAGAATGCACAGTACAGACTGCACTGAGGTATCGGCAATGGACTTTAGAAGTAGCTGCATTAGTGGCAGCAGCAGCTTCAGGACCTCTTAACCCACAGAATAAAGAGGTTGTTGAACAAAAAGATGGAAGGAGGTTGCAGAGGATCCTTTGCTGATGCTGGGTTCACGATCCTCTGGCATTGTTCATATGTAGTTCTGGATTCAAAGGGCCAAAAGGAACAAATGGCACTTGTGGCTTCAGGGGAGCAGAGGACGCTGGTTGGTGTTACAATGTGGAGAGAAGTGCTTATTGCCACTCATGGGGGACTGTGGATGCTGATCTCATTTGAAGATAGAGGGGAACACTAGCAATTGTGACTGCAGGAGAATGGGGGACTTGGCCATAGTCCCAGGAGTAGAAGGAAGGCAAGAGCTGATGGCTACAGGAAAGCAAGGTCCCTCCTTGGGTAAAGACAAGAGTACAAGCCAAGAGAGCAATGTTCTCACCCTTTCTGTAAATCGTACCACTTGGAAGCACCTAGAGATCCTCAAAGTTAGCTCTGAAAACGTAGCAAAAAAGGCCTGAAGCTTAGGACAGTGTTCCAGTCCTGGGAGCAGAAAGCAACTTTAATATGAAATTTAAAGTTATGAAATAGTCTGGGAAAATGAGCAAACAACCAACAAAAAGAATCTGACTTTTGACAAGTTATTATATGACTATGACAAGTTACAGGGAAGATCAAGACATACACCCAGAAGAAAATAGTGTTAATGTGGCTTCAAATCATCAAAGAAAAATATGTATTGGACACTGACCCAAAAAGATTCCTAGAAGGAAATAGAAAGGATTTTAAAAGTCAAATAAGAAAAGTAGAAGAAAAATTGGGAAAACAAAAGAGAATAATGCAAGGAAATTATTTTTAAAAGAGTCAACAGCTTGGTAAAAAAGGCTCAAAAATACTGAAGAAAACGCTTTAAAAACTAGAACTTGCCAATTTGTGGTAAAGAAGTCCACAAATCCACTGAAGACTGCCTTTAAAAGAAGATTTGGCCAAGTGAAAAAAGAGGTATAAGCTTCCTCAAGAAAATAATTCCCTAAAAATCATAATTGGGCAAATGGGACCCAGTGACTATGAAACACCAAGAAACGAAACAAAATCAAAAGCATAAAAATAAAATGGATGAAATTGTCACATATCCCATCGGAAAAACAATTAATTGAACCTGAAAATAGTTTGAGGAGAGATAATTAAAGAATGGACTGCCTCAAAGCCATGATCAAAAACAGAACTAAGATAACATATTTCAAGAAGTGATTATGGGGGAACTGTCCTCATATACTAGAAAGAGAGGGTAAAATAAAAATTGAAAGATTTCACCAATTACCTCCTGAGAGAGATCTCCAAAGGAAAAGTTCCAGGAATGTTATAACCAAATTCCAGACCTTCCTTGTCAAGGAGAAAATATTGTAAGCAGCTGGAAAGAAACAATTCAAATATTGTGGTGCTACAATCAGGATCACACAGGTTTTAGCTTCAACAGAAAAGGAGAAGAGGGTTGGAATATGATATTCTGGAAAGCAAAGGGGGATAGGATTATATCCCACAACTTATCCTGCAAAACTGAGTATAAACATTACTTGAGGAGGGGAAAAACAAAAACAAAAAGCCCCAAAGAAATAGAAGCATTCCTAATGAAAAGATCTGAGCTGAAAAGAAAAATTTGACTTTTAATTATAACTTGAGACACATAAAAAGGTAAAATAAAAGAGGGATTCAGTTCAAACATAAGGGCTTCAGTAAAGTTAGAATGTTTACATTCCTATTTGGGAAGATGATCTTTGTAAATCTAAATCCTAAAGAATTTATCATTTATTTGAGCAGTTAGATGGGCGTATACACAGAGACTATAAGATCAGTAAAAAAATAAAATCAAGGATTTAGAAAGGGGGATGCACTGGGAGAGTAGGGGAAGGGAGAGCAAAAACAAGGAAAATTATCTCACACAAATGTGAAAGCTTTTAAAAGGGAGGAGGTGATGGGCAACATTTGAATCTTACTCTTATTAGAATTGGTTCAAAGAGGGAATGATAGTAATTTAGATATAGAAATCTACCTTAACCTATTGAGAAGTATGGGAGGGAAGGAGATAAGAGGAGGTAGGCGTGATGGATCTATTGAGGGAGGTAGTGGTCAGAAAGAAAACATTTTTGAAGAGGGACAGGAAAGGAGTGAGGGAGAGAAAGAGAAACACAAAGTGGTAACCATCAAAAACAACCTGGTACTGGCTAAGAAATACAATAGATCAATGCAATAAATTATGTATATAATACACAGTAGTAAGTGACTATAACAATTTAGTATTTCACAAATCCAAAGATTCAAGATTTGGGGACAAGAAATCATCTGATCGCTGGGAAAAGTTTGACAGAAACTAGATATGAACTAATATCTCACACTATATGCTAAGATAAAGTCAAAGTGAGTACGTGATTTAGACATAGTGATATAAGCAAATTAGGGAGTAGGATAGAATATTTTACCTGTTAGATTTGTGGATAAGATAATTTATTATCAAATAAGATTTATGGGATTAAATAGAAATAATTTTGTTTATATCAAATTAAAGTTTCTGCACAAAACTAAGGTTACCAAAATTAGAAGGCAAGAATGGGAAAAAATTTATAGAAAATTTCTTTGATAAAGGCCTCATTTGCCAAATATGTATAGAAAGGGAACTGAGATTTCTAAAAATGAATCATTCTCCAATTGATAAATGGTCAAAGGATATGAACAAGCAGTTCTCAGAAGAAGAAAAAATTAAAGCAGTATGCCCTATTAAAAATGCTGTAAATCACTGTTGATTAGAGAAATACCAATTAAAACATCTCTAAGGTATCACCTGACAACTACTACAAAAAAATAGCAAATGTTGGAAGGGATGTGGAAAAGTAGTGACATTCCTGTGCTGTTGATGGAATTGTAAACTGTTTCAGCCATTCTGGAGAGCAATTTGGAACTATGCCCAAAGAACTATAAAACTATGCATACCTTTTGACTTATTCTTTGACTAATTCTGTACCCCAAAGAAATAAAAAGATGCATATATACAAAAATATTTATACTTTGTGTGTGTGTGTGTGTGTGTGTAAGAAATGAAATTGAGGAGGGTTGCCCATCAGTTGGAAAATGGCTGAAGAAATTGTGGTATATAATTGTGATGTAATACTATAGTTTTATAAGAGATAAGCAGGATGCTTTCAGAAAAAAAAAGTTGACAAACTGTTAAAGTGAAATGAACAAAACCAAGAGAATAGCCTGCAAAAGAAAAGCGTGATGATCAGTTGTGAATGGCTGAATTATTCTTAGCAATATGGTGATCCAAGACTGAAGAACTTTTGATAAAAAAAGAGCTATCCACTTTCAAATAAAGAACTGTTTGAGTCTGAATGCAGAGTCTTGCTTTTTGGGGGGCAGATCTGCATCTTTGTGTAACATGGCTAATATGGAAATGTTTTGCATGATTGCATATGTGTAATCTATATAAAATTGCTTGCCTTCTCAAGTAATGGGGAGAGGAGAATTTTGAACTCAATTTTTTTAAAAAAAGGTTACTTTTTTCATGTAATTGGGAAAAAGCATTTTTATAAAAATGACATGGGAGTCGTCATAGTGCAGTGGATCAAATTTTGGATTGGGAGATGGAAGAATTCAAATCCAACCTGTGTTCTTTCTGTGTAATCATTAACAAGTTACCCTAAATCTCAATTTCCTAATCTGTAAAGGGAGCATAATGAACTAGGGAGTCTTTTCACTCTAAATCCATAATCCTAGAATACCATAAGAACAGAATGCTGTATCTAGGATTGCTGATCAACAGTATCAAATATACAGCATCTATGGCTCCATTCAAAAAGGATCACCTAAGTTATTTTATGGAGAGATTTCATTTCATTGCAAGAGCTTTTAGATTCTGTGAAAATTTGATACCTCTACTCAATTTAGTCAGTAAATCATTATTTAAAAGATATCTGTGATATTGCATTAGTGAGTTAAGTAGAAGAAAGTTGAGTTAATGCTGAGAGGTTTGTAGGTTATAATTAACCACCACATATTAATGATAATATTTCTGATTGATTTATAGGATAAATTTACACTATTAGGATTGCATAAAGATTTATAGTAGTTGATATAAGGAATTTGCTATATTGTGCTATTACCTTCTCCCCTTCCCACAAATGAAAGACACTCAAAAAATCAGAGGTTCCCTCTGTGATTACCTTCTCAAGTCTCAAGATACTGCTTGCAAAATCTTATGGCATGTGGAAAGCCCCAAATGAAGGCTGACAAAGTTCTAAATGGTTTATAAATACATCCCTTGGTCAATCATTGGAGTTACCCCACTTACGAAAATGACCAATCATGCAATTGTACTGCCTCATTCTACTTTTACTTACCTCCCAAGGACTATAAAAACCAGTAGCCCATGAGCTGAGGCATCTTTGACCAAGAGGCAGGTTTTGGATTCAATTGCTTAACAGCTCACAAATTGATCATGTTTGGAGCTTGGACTCAGTTGTCTTTTATTGTTGATTGAAATTTTGTGGCCCATTTTGTTGTTGAGGCACAGACCCCAATTCCCTTTTGGCCATCCTTTCCAAGAGACACAAAAAGAGAGTGTACTCCAGGTAGATTTTTTTTTCATCATTGGCACCTGTGAGTAAGATGGCCCTGGGAGGTTGAACTCTCCTTAACCTTCACTCCCAAATTCTCCATGGTACCGGTGAGCCTTTCCAAACTGAAATTGGTGAGTCTGCCTTTATTTCTAAATTAGCAATCTTTGTATGTTAATTTATATAATTTCGTATCTATTAGGTGGGTTTAGCTAGAAAGGCCATAGAGCAGTTAGATGAATTTTAAAATCAGGAAAAATTGAAAACTGATTTAAAAATCCCCAAACTTTAAAATTTAGAGTGTTCACCAACCTAATTCCCTCCCCCTTCTTTGAAAAGGGGCTTAAAAACTAGGTACTAATCTGATTTTGCTATTCTCTGTCAGCTGTCCTCTGGCCAATTGTGTAAAGTCTCTGAAACTAGCCATTTTTTCCTAGAACAATTTTCTCTTTTTGCTTCTGTAGAATTTTTGAATATAAATTGGGGTTTTGAATGTAAAATTGATTTTAAATGGCTAATTATCTAAACTTGTCTTTCATAATGGAACTGGTCTCTAGATCTCTAACACACTGCAGTTCTTAGTCACAGACCGAGCAGGAGGACTAGGACTTAACTGCTGGTTGGTCTCTTAGATGGCTTACTATAAACTGATGTGCTCAGTTGCTAAAGTTGGTAGCAGCCACCCCAAAATTATGAAGTGACAGCAATGATTGCAATCTTGAAAGCAAGGGCTGCCAACTGGAACACCTGGAGCCTTCAGCAGGGATGGCCTGTTAGTGTTGCCTTCTAGATCTTTAAGAAAGAATCCAGGCTGTGAATCGAGGTGTGACAGTCACACCCAGGTCATAGTAGAAAGCAGGAGTCAAGGGATCAATCTTGAATCAGGAGGCTCCTTGATAGAGAACACCTGTTAAGGTCTCCTTTAGACATAATGAGCCAAATACCAAATCTGCCTCTAGACTTCTTGATCTCTGCACTTGTTGAGCAAAAACTGGTCTGGCCAGAGAGAAGAGTATGGTTACTATATTTATTAGGCCAGCAGGAGCCCTCCAACGAAGTAGAGATCAAAGTAGGTTGATCCATGTGACTTTTTGAAGAGACTTTCCTAATTCCTTGAAAACTACTAGATTAGAAGGCTTGGGTTTTCACTGAAAATTCCCAGAGACCATCAAGTTAAGCCCCAAAAGACACTGGATGAGAAAAAGTGGATAATTTTATCAAAACTAAATTTCTGAAAAATTGAGAAATACTAATGTTTTCAGGAATTTCTAGTGAAGTTCTCAAATTCTGAGAATATTCTGATAGGAAAGGACCTACATCGAAGGATCCTCAGATATTTTAGGAGTGTCCTCATTGGAACTTCTCAATAGCAAATTAGGAACTTTGGTAATTTTCAGAGGAAATGTTCTTAGAGAAAGAAGAATTTGAGACTTTGAGGAAGGAAGAGAGAGAATCAAACATGAGTATTCCTATGTGATCTCCCTTAGGTAAATTTTTGCTTCATGGCATAATGGTAATGTTCCCATATCTCCTGGGATGACAAAGCTGTTAGGCTATATAAGGCACCATTGGATTCAAGTAATTTGTTTTGGCCAATTTTTGGAACTTTTGACTACACTTAGAAAATTAAGGTGTATTCTTGACAATCACCTAAACCTTACTTAGACCAAATGAATTGCTGGTATTTTTGAGAAGCTTAGAGTTAAGCCTCACATCTTCCAACCAACCCTCCAGTTTTGATATTTCCTTACCTGATCATCTTCTTCATTGATCCCCTGCACCTAAAACTTGAGTCTCCTCCTACACCAATTACAAATGAACAGTCTACTGGCATTTTTCCTCTCATGAAAAGGTTTATTGGGCTAGAGCTCCTGTTAGAAAGCATAACTTAGCCCTTCTATTTGAAGGAAAGATACCCTTAAATTTGATGATCCTGTGAGTGATATACCTCCATTTCAGACCATATTTAGAAGTTATACTTCACCTGGTGAGATGTAAACTGACCTAATGGAAACCATGTTATGCCCAGGAGAAAGACCTGCCATGATAGAGGCTAATGATGAGTTCCAAGGGGAAATGCTCCAGCAGATCGAGGGAGTCTTTCTGGCCCAAATTGGGACTCTTAATAGCCCCAACACTGTACCCTTCTGATTCAAGCCATATATTCTTTACCCATCCCATTCACTTTTATGACAAGTTATACAAAAGTGCCAAATCCTTTACCGGGTTAGATGCTCTTTTAATACCACCTTTGTTAATGAGTCAGTGTCAGAAATTGGTGGAACTTCCATAAGCACTCTCCTGGGTGGCTTGAAAAAAATAGGTGAACTAAAGGCCATTCCCCATTATGTTTATGAGGGAAGAAACAGAGGGTGATAGAAGTCCAAGTTAAAAACCCAGTCCACCTTAATTCCCAGTTCAGGTCACAGGCTGATGCTATGCTTTACAAACCCAGAATGAAACATGAGTGCTTCTATTGCCATAAAAAGGGACATCCATTTTAAAACTGTTAAAGGGAAAAAATTAAGAGGGAGAACAAAGACTCCATAGTAGATTCATGGGGTCTAAGTGAAACAATAATAGACCTTTGGGGTCACCAAATAATAGGCTTGTAAAGCCCTAATAAGGCAAATACTGTGTACCCTCTCAGCAAATTCATATCTTAACATCCTTGCCCCATTATCCCCATTTCCTTGAACTAGGGAACCCCAAATTGCCTTTAAGATTGATACCTTTTATGGTAGTCTCATAGATCCTGGAGTTTATTAGTCTTAAGAAAAACTTCTACATGCACTCCATTGGTCTGTAAACATAATTTTAAGATCCCCATTTGGTATCCATCCTGCCACCATAAGAAATTAATAGGCTTTCTAGTATCAGTTACTTTTGAGGGGCGAGATCTTCTGTACAAACTAGAAGCCACTATCTCTTCCAGTAATACTTTGACTAGTTTCTACTAGTTGGTCCAACTTTTCTCCCTGTATTGATAGAGCTTATCAATGATTACTGTGATGAAAAAAAAAACCCTTTATTGCAGTTTTATCCTCTCATGTCCATAGCAGAGAACACCCCTGTATCCCTTCTGAAATTCTTAGCTCCTTATGGGCCACTTCATCTTCTGATGCCTGAGGACTCCTGAAATCAGTTGTTCCAATTATTACTGAAGAAATCCAGTAGGGCCTTAACACCCTTTTTCTAGAGCATCTTTGCCACTATTATTGCCTTTTAGGAAACAAGGCATTGTGGCATGCAAATCTCCCTGTAATGCTGCCATCTTACCAGTCAAGAATCCTAAACCAGGTCCTAATGGTAGAAACAAGATTTACATGCTATAAATATTTAATATCTAAGCACTCTGTGGTATCTAATCCTGCTACAGTTGTTTTTCTGTTCTTTGTAAGGCCACTTGATTTACTGTGATAGATTTGTGCTCTTAATTTTTTAGCATTCCTGTTCATCCAGATTCCTAATACCTGTTTTCCTTCATGTGTAAAAGTCAAAAGTGGAGGAGGGCTATTTTGTCTCAAGGGTATGCTTAAAGCCCCACCTTTTCTCCCAAATTTTGCATCAAAGAACTAAGTTTGTTTTTACAGATTCCTAGTCCAATGTGGTAATGATTTTCTTCTAACATCACCCACTATTTAGACCTTACCAAAATAGTCATTTCCTCCTCCAGCTTTATCAGAGACCATCAAGGTCCAGTTTGAAGGTTTGATGGTGTCAATCTGAGGTAGAATATATGTATACAGACTTTTCAATAATTATCTGTTCCAAAGACTAAGCACCAAGTGTCATCCTTGGAGCAACAGGATATTATTAGCAGTAATCTCATTTGGTGAGATTACTAAACCTCTTGGTTTGACTAAAGATGAGATTACTGAACTTTGCATCTTGTGTTGACCAGCATTAGAAATACACTGGTGTTTGCTGCTGCCCTAAGAATCCCAGATTTTGTAATAAGCCTTTCACTCTTTGTACATGGAAGGTAGACTTCCAGAATTTTATTTCAACCATTAGGACCTTCATTGTGCCATGTGGCTTATTATCTAACTTAGCTGAATTTTATAGCGGTGGATGGTCCATCTTGTCTATGGAAGGTGACAGTCACTGCCTCTTAGTGGAGAATTTATAGGATCTTTTTCTAGGATGCCCCTTAATATAGTACTCCCAGTAATTAGAGAGTTTATTGCAATGTTATTGTATCCAACTCTTTTGACCAGATACCAGTGTGGGTATAAAATGACTTTGCTAGGGAAAATGTGCCACTTTTATCTTCTGTTCTCAATTTTGCAATAGTGCTCCCTGACTTATCTCTGGTGAGTAAGATTATACCTGTTATTGATCACCTGGATGGACTTTTTAGGAAACCAGACCTTTTCATACTCATGAGACTTCTTTCATGGAAGATGGCAACCACTATACTGGAGTCTCTGTTATCTCTGACCATAACACACTTTGGGCAGCCTCAATGCTCTCTAACCTGAGTGTCCAGGCTACTTAGCTCATTTCCCTTACTCAAGCCTGTCATTTTGCTGCCATCTATACTGACTCTTACTATGCTTTTGATGCTTTTCATGTCAGGATGTTGTTGCAATGTGGATTCTTACTGTGTTAAAATTGCCAATGCTGCTTTATTAAAGACATTCATTCTGTTGTTCAATGACCTAATTGATGGGTAGCTGTCCATTGTTCTATTCATAATACTAGAACTGACCCTGTCTCTTGTGGAATTGCCCAGGCTGATTCCTCTGCAAAGTTAGCTGCTCTAGAAAGATCTTACATCCTCTTAGTGATTCTCCATTGTCTACTGAGCACTCTGTCTTTACTAATAACTGATATCAAGTGATGGTAAATAATCTCCAGTAATTTTGGGGAAACAAATTGTGTTCTGTAATGTTCCTTACAGTGATGCTACAAGGCTTAATAGGTCGCTAGAGTTTGGGTGATTGAGGAAAGTTAGCCGCTCCTTCCCCAGATTTTTAGCAGGTCTTTTTGTTCATAAAAGGAGCTCAATAATAATAATAGGGATAATAGATTCAATTGGGCATGGCTACGTTGAAGGCTTTCATCCCAATGGCAATTTGTATAAGTCACTTGCCTAGCTTTTAGTCAACATAAATTTTGAGCTATAGCCTTTGGAGACCATCCTTTAGTTTAGACTCCTTTTGATCACTTAGATTAATTTTGTTATGTCCAAAGCAGATTGTAAATACTGTCTTGTCTTTGTTGACCATCTTGCTCAGTAGGTTGAGGCATTCCCTAATTGATGTTCTCCCTTTGGTTTTGTTCTATCCTATAACAGACCAGGGGTGGGAGCGTCATATATTTTACTTTATGAATTTTTTTTGGTCACTGTCCTATAAGTGTAAAACTTTTCTCCCTGATGAAATAATCATTCTCCATGGGGAATCTTCTGTTACCTCCTACATATGAGAATTGCAGAATAGGATGAGCTTCACGATGCAGTAGTAGTATGAACTGGATCTTTGAACTTCTTACTGCATGATTTCTGGCACTCAGCCTTCTTGGGAAAGCCCATTCCAGATTTTGCTGACTATCTCTCACTGCTGTCAAAATTGGAGAAAAAGTATTCATTGTTCACACATAAAATCTGTGCCACATAGACAACTATCTTGTAACATTTACCAAAATGGATACATGACTTAGAGATAGAGATATTAGTTATCTATGTTTTTTGAAGAGGACCAAATTAGAGTCAAGTTACATTTGTTGCACAATAAGTTACACAACATGTATCCAACTAGTATAAACCAATATAAGCTTGGGACACACTACTTCTGGTTGGGCACAAATAGTTCTATGTTAAAAGGCTCTAAGTAATTATTGCAAATTAAAACAATTTTGAGATAGCATTTACAGATACCAGACTGGTTAAAACGATTGAAGGGGGAAAGCAACAAATGTTTGAGGGGATGTGGAATAATCAGAACAATATTTCATTGTTGCGGAATTGTGAACTGATTCAATCATTTTGGAGAGCAATCTGGAATTATGGCCAGAGAGTTATTAAACTACTTTGATTCAGCAATATCATTATTAGGTCTGTTTCCAAAGATAATAAGAGAAAAAGGAAAAGGACTTATATTTTCTAAAATGTTTCAATCAGCTCTCTTTGGGGTGGCCAAGAATTGGAAATTACAGGGATGCCTATCAATTGGGGAATGGCTCACTACGTTGTGGTATATGATTATGATAGAATTTCTTTGCTATAAGAAATCTTGAAATCAGTGATCTTAGAAAAACATGGAAGGGCATACAAGAAAAAAAAGACCAGAACCAAGAGAACACTGTATATACTAACACCAATGCTGTTTTAAGGACAACTTTGAGTAAATAAATTATTTTGACTATTTTAAAATATCCAATTTAACTGTAAAGGCCATGAGGAAAGATGATGTTTGTATCCAGAGAAAGAACTTATAGATGTATAGAATAATTTTACATATATACACACACACATACATATATATCCACATATATATACATACACACATATACATATTTGTTAATAATGTTATCCTCCTCCATATGTCAGGAGGAAGTGGGAAGGAAAAGGGGAGAAAAAAGAAATTTACATGATAATTTTGTAGTGTATTTGGAAGGAATAGCAAGTTATGCATAGTAGATTTACATTTGATGCACAATCTTTTTTATTGTACTATGTTACGGAAATATTTGTTCTATCAATTAAAAATTTAGAAAAAACCCAATTTTGTACCATATTCTGGGTTATGATTCTCTTAGGCTTTTATGGAAGTTTTTTTTATTCAAATTGTTTTAGATATAAAAACAACTCCTCCTGTTTTTATTTTGATAGTTCCTATTATCTTTTGTTTCTTTGGCTTATGATAATTGAGGCAGTAGCTGAAACCAGATGAGGTATTCCTCATATGCAACTTCCACCTTTGGTGTTGCTATCTAGCATTTTCCACAGGGGCACTCTCTCTCCAAGTTATATTTGCACCTGGAAAGGAAGGGGAACTTTGATTGTTCAGCTTAGATCTATACCTTCTCAATTTACTCTCAAACCCAGTTCCTCTGTGGATTCTCTGTTCCTCCATCTTTGAATGCTTCCATAATCAGTCTTTTTTAAAGGCTGAGTCACTTTAGACAACTTAACAATGATCCTAGTTTTCATCAGTACAACTTCCAGCAGTTCTCCTGCAATACAGTTTTTCACTTCAAGTTTTTCATGCAAATCTTTTTGCCCAGTGGCTGGTCCTTTCACTAGCTAGAAAAGTTAATGACTTATACCTTTTACATTGTGCCCCTCCTGGTAGATGGGAAAGGTATTTTTCTCTTTTTGTGTCACTACTGATCATTTGGAGTTTATTATTGTTATAAATAGTTTGCTAGTTGAGTGATGGGATGATGATGATGTTCCTGAGTCAGAATCACGTGTTCCAAGTACGGACTTTATCCAACATAGTTCTTAACCAACTGTAGCCAAATAGATGAGGGCTATTCCATATAGAAAAGAGATATTTTAGTGTTATTCCATATAGAAGAGAGATATTTTGAAGATAAGAGAAATTTGTAGACACATATAATGGTAACAGTTACATAGAAAATGTGATACTCTTGAAATAACATCAGTTATTTAAGTTAGAGAGTATGAAAATATGGAGGAACTTAAGCCCAGCTCAGCTGATAAGTCCACATGAAGATGAAAATATATGATAAATCTAGCAATATTCTATGTTCTTGCCCTGTTTATTTTATTTTATTTTATTTTTATCCTTGGGAATGAACTCAAAATGATGGTTTGCAACATACCTTTGATTCTCTCTCTCTCTCTCTCTCTCTCTCTCTCTCTCTCTCTCTCTCTCTCTCTCTCTCTCTCTCTCTCTCTCTCACACACACACACACACACACGAACACCGAGAATAATGGGGGTTTTATTTGTGCTGGTATAAGAAAAGTTTTAACTCTTGACTCTGCCTCGAGCAATAATTGTAATAAGACAGGAATTGTTTGGTGGTTTAAACTAGCTCTGAGGCAGGAAGGTTTTCTTAGACCAATTACACCTTTGTGAGAAATTCTCCATTGTCATCAGTGGAAGCTGTTGCTTCATCTAAGAATGACTGGGTTTTAAGCAATTCTTTTGTTGATATGTATATCCAGATAAGTCATAAAAACCATATCATGCTAAGCCTATAGGCTTTGTGCTGTAAATAGTACCTCTTTGGAATAATTAAATGAGCCAATCCAGCCTTTATGAAAATCAATCCCTTCAGATATTTCCAGGTCAAATTTCATATCTTATTACATCATAATATAACCCAAATGAGTTTTAAATCTAGGCTCCCTCTTAACCATGGTCTAACCTTTACCAAACTTCATTCATTCTCTGTGTTAACAAAAATAAAACTGAAGATTCCAAAATTAATGAAACTCATTAAAATATATTTTTACTTTGATAATTTTAAATATCAATAATGTGTCTTCCTTTGTTTTGTGTTTTAATTCAACATTTTAAAAGAAATAAAGTTTGTCACAAATCTTTTCCTTGTAATGGTCTCCTATAATCTTATTTATGGTACCACAAAGATTACAGAGTTATATGGGGATTAACTATTGGACTGTTTTTTGTTTTGTGCTGGAGCTGCTTTTTTTTTTCTTCCACCAGGATGGTATGAATTTGTGTGATATTCTATCTAATTTCATCTGTGAATATTATGAATAATTTTGTGAGATTAATAGAATGCCTAAAACATGGAAGTCTGGTGTTACTATCAATTCAAAAAGCAGCACAATGTGGGCAGGAGTTAGGATTTCAAAATGAAACTCAGTGTAGATTATTTTTATTTACTCTGATTCCTAATCTGGGAATGACTTGATTTAAGTGTTAAAATTATGCAGGAATTTGTTTGCAGAACTTGAAAGACATGCTGAAGATATATCTCCAGCCATTTATCACATTGCAAGCAGTCTTATAGGCAGAAGTGGCCCTCTGTGCCTCATATGGCTATGTAAAATCAAATGGCACTGAATATTATAACTGCTGTTCAAGGCAGAGCCATTATTAACCACTCCTTTTGTTCCTATATCAGTCACTCAGATGACAATCTTAAAAATGTTCATGAGTTTCAAAAAATGGTGAATGATAATCAGCACAGCACATACAACGCATGTAACCTCATGTGGTGGGACTTGGTGGGAGCCATCATCTTGGCTTTCTTGGATAACTTCTCTTCCAAGAATTTTCTCCTTTATTTTCGGAAGGGCTCTACCTATCCTGTCCATTATCACTCTTTTCTGGATATGTTACATGTGCCTATTAATCAACTTGAGGGTTGCTCTCAAAATTCAAGTGGCAACTCTTATAATTGTTTTCTTTATCTCCAGATAATCTGTTTACTACTTGTTCTGGACCTTTCTAAAAAGATTACAATTTGTGGAAAGGTTTAGCTTTCTGAATTTTAGAAAATGTGACAGAAGTCATTGCCCCTTCTCTGGAGTTGGAACCCATGAGCTCACAGGGTGCTTTGTCTTCCCCACATTTAACTGGATTTCTTTATCTAATTGCTGTCTTTTCCAAGCCCATGCATGACAACTAAGGATTGTTTCAACAGGACCATTGTGTAGTTTGTGGAGAACTACCAAAGATTCCTTTGAGTATCCTATTGTAGAAACTTTGGAAAACAAACAACATACATCAAGGTTGCCACCAATATATTATTAGGAGATTAACTGGGTCTCTAGGGAAATCTAATAACCCTCTCACAAATCAAATTTATTCCTTTGTTCGACTTATCCATGATTCTATGAGCGCCTTTCAAAATTTGTGCCTTAGCACAAATGGTTATGCAAATTTTGGAACAATGGAAAGAGTTTGATATTTCTTTGCTGATCCCTAGTCTAACATATTCTATTATTTTAATTGTCCATATGATAATTAATGCTTTCTTAACAGTTTAATCTCTGTTTGGTTATTCTGGTTTAATGGCTATTCCATTCTTTGAAAGCAGTCTGCAAATCCAAGACATGCAAGAAAAATTTTTTTTTTCTACAACCATCTTCTCCATCTAACAAAGCCCAGCAATCATTGAGACTCTTGACTATGACGCACAGTTTATTTTGACAGAAAAAGAAGAGCAAATTCATCAGAATTCCTTAATTCCCGTGCCTTCGTCTCAATCTGATTATCACCTTAGCACTTGTTTGGTGGTTGGAACCAGAATAGCTAGTTATCATTACAGGATTTTACCTGTCCTGTGCTACTTTTTTTTGACCACTGTCCACTGAAGAAAAGTCAGTTCC
Source organism: Sminthopsis crassicaudata (assembly GCF_048593235.1). Classification (NCBI taxonomy): domain Eukaryota; kingdom Metazoa; phylum Chordata; class Mammalia; order Dasyuromorphia; family Dasyuridae; genus Sminthopsis; species Sminthopsis crassicaudata. Next base: position 41,233,728 of record NC_133620.1, read on the forward strand.
CTTGTTTAAAAAGTAATGAAACATATTTAACATGTACCTGCCATCTAGGGGAGGGGGTGGGAAGGGAAGGAGGGGAAAAGTTTGAACAGAAATTGCAAGGGTCAAAGTTGAAAAATTACCCATGCATATGTTTTGTCAATAAAAAGCTATAATAAAAAAGACAGCTCTATTATGTCTCCTATTACTAAGAGAAGCTGCCCAGCTTGCCATTTAAATAATTGTCTTTATTTGGGTATGAGCCTTCATGCTAGAAAATCTTACTGTTCACAGATAGAGCAGTTGTGACAATGAGCTTGATGATGTTCTTTTAAGATTGACCTTAATATATTAGGCTTTCTCTTTACTATGCCCACTTTATAGATTTATGAAAATCTAAAAATAGACTACTTGCTCAGCCTCATTTTCATCGAATTTGATTATAGCTTACTCTGACCAGCTATTCCATTTAACCTGAATCTGGCCCAAAGGAGAACATAAGTCTTGCCCTTCACTTTACCCATCACCTCTCCTTAATCCACTTGTGTTTCTTTTTTTTTTGCCTGATTTGCTACACTCCTGGAGTATCATTCCAATAGGTTATAGTTCTTCTTTAACATTGGGACATCTTGCCTTGCACTAATGAAACTCTTCAACAATTGATCTTACTTTCTTTTATTGTGACAACTTTGGTTATTTCTTCAAAACTGCATCAAAGATGATGGTTTAAGATGAAGAAACAATGTCTAAATTATACAATATGTTGCTTGAAGAAATACTACCTCAAGAGCATGCATTTTGGTTTAGGCAAACACCTTACAACTGTTGAATGTCTCACACACTTATGCAGCCTTGCTCATAAATTATTGCCTGAACATAAAAGAGATAGCCCTATCAACAAGCTTCCATACATTCTTTTTGAGCTTGTCCCCTCCTATTCCACAATGACCACCATTATCAGCCCTGGCATTTCCAGCTTTTTACTCACTTGACTCTTTACCTCCACAAGTGGTTCCAGATATGCCTGATACTTCTCCTCTTGTCCTCATCTCTGCATCTCAGTATTTTGTGTCTCTTCCTTCATATTACACAAGTAATGATTGAGTTGTGTCCTATTTACATTCCATCTGTATCCATCTTCACTTTTAGTTTATACACTCAGACTTCCATTACTCAAAAGGATACAATCCATCCCCTTGGTTGCTCCAACTTTTAAGATGCTTTATTTCCATGATTCTCAGCACAAGCCCATGCTGGTCTGCATAATGTGTAAGGATGTTGTGTCCTACTGCCAAAATAATAATCATCTACAAGAACCATCTCAATTTCTTTCTTGAATACTGAAGAATACAAGCACAATTGATTTTGTGCAATGGGAACAAGTGTGATGCCGACTTAGACCACAATCCTTCATGCCCAATCTATTATAGCCTGCCCAAACTGCTTCTTTAGAAGATACCTCATTCTTGTTATTCATGATCTAGTGCTATGAGAAGTATATCATTTTTTATGGATGTTTCTCATAGTATTTAGCCACATCTATTCACTGATACTTAATTAGTATGTTAAAGTTGTGCCCTTGGTAATCCATAAAAGACAGGTCTTTTAAGGATCAAAGGGGTGAATTGTGAAAATAATTTGATATCCCTACTTAATTTAATCAGTATTTACTCAATTCATTGTGATTTAATGGGTATCAGTGATTTGAGTTGAGTAGAATAGGATTAAATGTGATTTAGTTAATACTATGGGAATGAGTCATGTAGATTATGATTAATAAATTTACCATATATTAATATTCTGATTGATTTATAGGATTTATTTGTACTATATTAGTTTTAATATATTAACTGGCATTAGGAATTTGCCATATTGGTACTTCTTCACTCCCTCTACTCTTGTGAGTCTTATGAGTGAACTTGACTTGAAAAACCAGAATTTTCCTATGTTATCACTTTGTTATAATGTTCTTACTGTGAAAAGCCCCAAAGTACTGCTGAAAAAGCTTTATGCCTATTGAAAGCCCCAAATAATAAAATACTAAGTGATTGATAGATGTCTCCTTTTGGATAAATTCTTCCACTTCACTCCTTAAGCCAGTCATTGAACTTTCCCTACTTAAAATGACCAATCATGCAAATGTTCTGCCTCATTCTATTTTCTTTGAACTCCCAAAGCCAATAAAAATCCATGAGCTAAGGGTTTTTTGTCCAAGAGGGAAGACCATGGATCCAATTTCTTAAGGACTGTTGATTTCCTTAATTATGCTCAGAGCTCTGTCTCGGTTGCCTTCTGTTGCAGATTGAAACTTTATGGCCCACAATTTTTTTAGGTCCTTTCCTATATAAGGCCTCCTTGTATGTATATACATGATCAACCCTTGGTTTTTACACATACACAAATGGGATTATCATGGACTATTAAGATATCCAGAATTTCGTAGTCTTGTGTTAATAATTAAGATCTTGTCATAGGTATTTTATGAATTATAAAATATATGTAGGATCTCTTAAGAGTGAGTAGGATTAATCTTTATTAGGTAGGTAGGTATTTAGTGGGGAAAGGAGAAACAGAGAGAGCCTAATTCATAAGCTGGAAAAGTAGCCCCTATTTCTGAGTAGAAAGTTGGATTTAGTTATTTTAAGGTCAAATATGTCAATTGATTATGTGAGTTAATTAGATTTTTCTCTTAGACTTTTCTTTCTCAACTATTTTGTGTCCATGCTGGGTAGGTATTTTATGGAGTATACAAAGATATCACCTCTTCCCTTGAGGAATTAAGGATTACACTTAATGTAATGTAAGATGTAAGACTAAGTGACTAGGATGACAGTTGTATCTGACAGCAATTGGGAAGTTAGGAAGAGGAAAGGGTTTCTGGGAAAAGATGATGAGTTCAATTTTGGACATGTTGATTTTAAAATGCCTATATAACATTCATTTCAAAATGATAGAAATGTGAGACTGACGGTTAGGAGAGAGATTAAGGCTAGAGAAATCGATATGAGAATTATCTGGATTAAAGATAACATAATTAGTGAAATTATTAATAAATGAATTAACAAAATCATTAAGCAAAAAAAAGTATCACGTAAGAAAAGACAAGAGCCCAAGGTAGAGTCTTAGGGTATAGCCATGGTCATCATAGCACATGCGACCTGGACAAAGATCCAGCAAAGGAAACTGAGAAGTTGCCCAACAGGTAGAATCTGGAGAGATTGTTGTCCTAAAAAAAAGGATGAAGGAGAGGAGGATGACTGACAGTGTCAAAGGTGGCAAATAGGTCAAGGAGGATGAGATCAGAGAAGAACCATGGGATGTGGCAATTAAGAGATCATTGGTGACTTGGGAGAGAATTGATTTAGTAAAATGATGAGTTCAGAAGTCAGATTGTAGAGTTAATTGGAGTAGAAGGAAAGAAAACAATAGAGGAGAAAGAAGTATCCTAGATGGATTGATTAGATGAGAATTTTTTGAGGAAGAGAAGACAGACATGTTTGAAGAGAATAGCTAGTAGATGGGGTTATTAAACATACGTGAGATTGGGGATGACGGAAGATGCATTCAGATGAAGCAGATGGAAAAAATGGAAGGATTATAATTTTTTGTTGTTTTTTATCAAAAATAGGAAGTGGGATTATTTAACTTGAACAGAAAAGATCAACATTGCATTCAAAATTAATAAAACTGCCAAATTTCATGTCCCCACACTTCATCTGGCCTTGGTGAGTTTCTGAAATCTCACTGCTCACTTTGCCTCTTTATACTGATCAACTTTGGAAGGATGAAACCATATATATTAACAAAGTGTTTATTATTTATATATGCTATCTGGTGATCTGTAAATTATAGCTCCTTTTATGCTTTTCTCAAAGGGATAGCTAAAACAAGAGATGCCATAGCAAGCAAGTAGAGGTTTTCAGATGCCATTTCTGAAATGAGGGGAGTATATGTGTGTGTGTGTGTGTGTGTGTGTGTGTGTGTGTGTTTAATCATACACTACAATTTCCTGGTTTCCTTACTCGTTAAAAAACATGTGTGTAACATAGTAATGAACAAACAAAACCCACATAATCCCAAGATCCTGCAATTTACTTTGGACCAGGGTTTTATAGATATGAGAATAGGAGGCCAGGGATGAAATTACTTGCAAGAAAGAATGATATCTTTGCACTTTTCCTTTTGGGACACTAGATTTTGAACCCAAAATTTCAGTTATTTTAATTGTAATCTTTGAGAAGACTCTCCCTCCCTCTTTCTCTCCTCTTTGACTTTTCCTTTTCTTCTCCTCCCTCTTCTTTTCTTTCCATTTATCTTTCCCCTTCCCTTCTTTGCCTTTTTCTTTTTCCACATTTCACATTAGCATCCAATAACCAGTTCTGTTTGATTATAATAAATTATAAAATCATAAAGATAATAATTTGCTCATATTTTAAAATTTTCCCCAGATACTTGTATCAAAACAATCCTGGAGTAGGAAAAATATCTTTTAACAATCTCCAATCTATTAGATAAAAGATAAATTACTTCCTTACCAAAGGTCTTAGGTCAAAAGCAGGACTTTAGTGTTGAGAACTGCTGTCATTTTCACATTGTATTGCATGCAACTCACTGTCTTTAGAAATACCATTTAAAAAATGTGAAAGGAAAACAAAACTAAAAATTTCTAAAAAGCATAAAAAGAACTAAACATTTACATTCTTTTTTAATGCAAAACATTTCCATAAAAATCATGTTGTGAAAGTAAACAGATCTCCCCCCTAAAAAACATTCTGAAGAAAAATAGAAATATGAGAGATACAGAGAGAGAGAATGAGAAAGAGAGAGTAGGGGGAGGGGCGCAGGGGGAAAGAAGGGAGAGAGAATGAGAATGTTTCAATCTGTATTCAGACACAATCAGTACCTTCTCTGGTTATGGATTGGATTTTTCATCATAAATTCTTCATAGTAGTTGTGGATCATTGTACACTGAGAATAGCAAAGTAATTTATAGGTGATCATCCCAGAACACTGCTTTTACTTTATATACAGCACATTTCACTTTGCTTGAATTCATAACAGAACTTTCCAGGTTTTTTCTGAGAGCATCCTATTTATCATTTCCCATATAACAATATTCCATCATAATTGCATATCACTATTTATTCAACCATACCACAGTTGGTAGGCATCCTCTCAATTTCCAATTTTTTTTTGCCCTCAGAGCTGCTATAGTTATATGTATGTCCTTTTCCCTCTTAAAAATCCCTTTTGGGATTCATGCTTAATAGTGATATTGTTATGTGCATGTATTTATAGTCTTTTGGGCTACAAAATAAATATAGATATGACCTATCTCTTGATAATTTATCGATTGGAGAATGTCTTTTTTATATAAAATTTGATTCAGTTTTGTTTGGTAAATAGGGCCTTAGAGAAATTTGCTTCAAAATTTTTTTATAATTACTATTTTCTCTTATTTTATTCTCTCTCTTCACCCTGTTCCTCCTCAAAAATGTCTTGTTACTGACCACTCCTCAAATATGGCATCTTTTTTTTTTTACTTTCTGTATCCCATTCCTCTCCTAGTTTCATGTAGAGTAAGATAAATACCCATATTTCCTCTGAGCCATTCTGATGAGAGTAAGATTCACTCCCCGTTTCCTTCCCCTCTTTCTCTACATTTGTAAAAGCTTTTTCTTGCCTCTTTTTTATAGCAGATAATTTACATCATTCCACTTTTCTCCTTCTCTTTCTCCCAATACATTCCTCTCTCATCCCTTAATTTCATTTTTTAAAGATATTATCCCTTTGAGGACAGAGCCTAGATGACAGAGTGTACACATTTTTTTCCTGATCTCTTCCCATGATTCTCAGACTAACTACCAAATCCAGCCTCTGAATTAGTTCTGGATTGGCAGAACTCATAAATACTGGGAGTGTAACAAATTACCAGCAGAAGATAATTTCAAAGATTGCCAGAAAAGATCTGTTTCAATCAAGTATGGAGGGAGGCAGGCCATATGCAAGCAGGCCAAGCAGACCCGGGGCAGTGGGAGCTCCGTATAGTGGAGAATCTGCTGGGGAGGAATCTCTAGCAGTGTTGGCTACTCACCCTAGTTGCAAGCCAGTACATTATCAGAGAAGTTATAAAATATCCAACACAAACATAAAAGGTAAATAGTGAACCCCAAATGCCACAATTTCATTTGACCTGGCCATGCCCACCCAGCACCAAAAGTCAGACAGTACTGACCCAATGCAGTCACTTTCTTTTGTAGAGGAAGCTTGGACAATCTTCCTTGCCCTAAAAGCAGATCTCAACTTAAAAAAAAATAAGTAAAAAGGCAAAAAAGAACTTTGACCATAGATAATTTTTATGGTGAAAGAGAAGAAGAGATTTTAAACCCTGAGGAGACTAAAAGCAAATCATCTCCAGATGAAGCCCCAAAGGGTGATATAAATTGGTCCCCATGACACAAAGTTCTCCTAGAAGAAATTTAAAAGGATCTTAAAAGAGAGCTAGAAGAAAAATGGGGAAAGGAAATGAGAACTTTCCAAGAGGGTTTGGAAAAGGAAACAGAAATTATCTGAATTCATTACAAAATAGACTTAGTGAAATAGAAAAAGTATGTAACTCCTTAAAAATAGATTTGATAAAATGGTAAAAGAAAGCAAATCCCTGAAAAACAGAATTTGTAAAATGGAAAAAAATCCATAGAGCAAAACAACTCATTTAAAAAAATTCAACTGAGTAAATACAAAAAGAACTAAAAAAAAGTAAATGAAAATAATTTACTAAAAGTTATTTTCCCTTCATATTCAACTTATACTTGTGTCTTCTCTCCATACTTTTTTAACTGCCATAAATAATGGGGACATTCTAATAAGTTACAAATATCATTCTTCCATGAAGGAATGTAAATAGACAGACCATATTAAAGTACTCTTTGATATCACTTCCCTAATTATCTCCTTATGTTTCCTTGAGCCCTGTATTTGAAAATCTATTCAACTCTGAACTTTCATCACAAATGCTTGAAAATCCTCTATTTTCCTGAATATCTACTTTATCCCCTGAAGAATTATACTCAGTTTTGCTGGGTAGTTTATTCTTGGTTGTAATCCTAGCTTCATTGCTCTCTAGAATATATTCTAAGACTTTTGATCCTTTCATATAGAAGCTACTAAATGTTATGTTATTCTGATTGTGGCTCCACTATATGTGAATTGTTTCTTTCTGGATGCTTATAGTATTTTCTCCTTTACTTGAAAGTTCTGGAATTTGGCTATAATTTTCCAAGTAGTTTTCATTTTTTTTTTTCCTGAGGGTGGGATTAAGTGACTTGCCCAGGGTCACACAGCTAGAAAGTGCTAAGTGTCTGAGACCAGATTTGAACTCCAGTCCTCCTGAATTCAAGGCTGGTATTTTATCCACTGCGCCACCTAGCTGCCGCTTGGGTTCTCTTTCAAGAGGAGATTGGTACATTCAATTTCTATTTTACCTTCTGGTTCTAGAATCTCAGGACAGTTTTCCTTGATAATTTCTGGAAATATGATATTCAGGTTCTTTTTTTTGATCATGCTTTCAGGCAGACCAGTAATTTTTAAATTGCTCTCCTGGATCTTTTTTCTAGATCAGTTTTTCCAGTATTTCAAAAAAATTTTTTTTCATTTCATTTTGGTTTTGCTTTATTGTATCTTGATTTCTCATCTAGTCTGTAGCTTCCATTTGCTTAATTCTAATTTTTAAGGAATTATTTTCCTCAGTGAGCTTATTTACTAAATTTTCTATTTGGTCACTTTTGCTTTTTAAAGCACTCTTCTCATTAGCTTCCTTCCTTCCTTCCTCCCTCCCTCCCTCCCTCCCTTCCTCCCTCCCTCCTTCCCTTCCTCCCTCCTTTCCCTTCCCTTCCCTTCCCTTCCCTCCCCTCCTTTCCCTTCTCTTCCCTCCCCTTCCCTCCCTCCCTCCCTCCCTTCCTGCCTCCTTCCCTTCCTCCCTCCCTCAGTTTCTTTGCACCATTCTCATTTTTTCCACTAATTTTCCCTCATTTTCTCTTACTTGATTTTCTGAATCCATTTTGAGCTTTTCCATACCCTCTGAAACCAATTCTTATTTTTCTTGGAGTCTGTGGATGGTAGGATTTTGACTTTATTATCTTCTGAGTGTGTTTTGATCTTCCTTTTCATCATATTAACTTTCTGTAGTCAGAGACTTTTCCTGTTGTCTGTTCCATTTACTAGCTTATTACTCTGCTTTTAATTCTTTATTAAAAATAGGGCTCTGCTTCCAGAGTAGTGTGTGCACTGTTTTAGGGGTTTTGGGCAGCTATTTTCAAAAATCCTTCTAAGGTTCTAACCATAAACCCCCTTTTCTAGTGTGTTAAAGCAACAGAATCCTTCCCCAGTAAAGTAAAGAGTCCTCCTTTGGGCCAAGTCCTCCTGGAGTTGTCAGCACCATCACTGCCCATGTACACTTCTGGTTTGCTGGTTTCCCAAGGTCCTCTCACCCTGCTGGCATACCTTTTTTGGTGACCTTCCAAGTTGTGTTTGGTATTTCTGGCTGAGAGATCTAGAAACTGACAGTGCTGCTGCTGATTTCTGGGGTTCTGCTTTGCTGGTGCTGGGGCCAGGGCTGGGGCTGAGGCTATGCTGACATGGCATACATTGGGATTACAACTGGATTCCCACCATGATTCCACATAATTTTGCTGACCCCTTCTAAGTTGTCTTCCTCTGGAAAATGTTCTATTACGTTTTTTGGGATATTCTGACATTAAAATTTGTCTAGAGTAATTTGGAGGAGAGGTTGGGCAAGTTCCTATCTTTACATTACCATCTTGATTCTACCTTTCTGGCTCTGCCTTTCTAAACATTTGTGTAATTTAGAAAAAAATAACAAATGAAGAAAGAAGACAAGAAAAAATTCTTCACACTTCCAACTCTTCTACAACAACTTTTAAAAAATAGATTAAATCGGTTTAATACATTTTGGGTGCCACTTTACTTTGTGCTAAAGGTACAAAACAAACAATTTGAGGTAAGTGTAATTGAAAGTAATCATAGCTCCAGGAACTGACTGTTTTGTTCTCTATCCCATTTCTAAATGAACATAAACAGATTTTTAAAAATGACTAACACTTTCTATAAATCTAAAATTATTCTGGCCAAATTTTTATTTCTAATTGAATCAAAAGGGAGAAAAGAAAATAAAAGTTTTATTGTTTTTCTAAAGATAATTTTGCTTTTCTTTTTTAAAATAAAGCTTTCTTTGAATTCTAAAGGTATTCTGTAGATTAAGTTAAAAAAAGAAATTCTATCTCCAAACTTTTATTTCTCCTGTGGCTTCCTCCTTTCAAGTTTATATTGTTGCCTCTCTGCAACAATGGAATTTACAAAGAATTCCAAGTTCAATTCAGTCAGGCTGATAATTACTTCCATTGGAGTAAAGAAAATCTGAGATCCAGACTTAGGCTATTTTTCATTTTAACTTTTCAGGGGCAGCACAAGGGTTCAAATCAAATGATTGAAGTCCCCCTCCCCATATATACTGGCTGGGTGAACTTGGGCAAATCTTGACACTCCCTAGGGCCTCATTATAAGATTATAAATTGCTAGACATTATCTATGTGATTTTTTGTACCATTTTCCTACATAAATGACATTATAAGTCTGGACCAAAACAACAACAAAAAACTTTTTCCTTGAAATATAGTTGACTGGACTTTTAGAAACAATGTATTATATATTATATTATTACAATTAGTATTCATTTTTTTTTTTTTTGCTTTTTTTTTTTCCCTGAGTGCATGCCTTGGAGGGCTGCTCCCTCCCTTCCTCCCCCCACCTTTTTTTTTTTTTCCCCCAGCACCGTACTCCACCTTGTTTTTGACTTGTCAGTGGTAATCTATTTGGCACCAACTAGGGTTATTATGTCTAAAGAAAATAAGCTAAATCTTCCTCTCTTCTCTCTGCCTCCAATCCCCTTCTCACTTGAAAGCTATTTGTACATTCTTTTCCTTGGTAATAACATATTTTGGAATAATATTTTCTAAATTGTATAGAAAGATTTACTTTAAAAGTAATCAGATAAGGTTAATGTTGTCTTTGGAATGTTAACACTGGCAGATCTTGATCCTAAGCCTAGCCATAGCTACAAGCAGTAGGTATCTATACACGTACAGGTTGTATCTTCCATGTATTATTGAACTGGTTGTATAATTCTGGGGTCTGCAGATAAGCTTGAAGGACATGCATTTGCCAACTTGAATCAGGACTTAAGAAAGCACATGGGAAGTTTATATATGAATTCAAATGTGACAGGAAATGTGATGGAAATGTCAATACAATATGTAATTAACATGATTCTAGGATATGTACAGCAAGATGATTTCAATTGCTTGGATTAGTTGATTTAAAAAAAAAAAGTTGGTCATAAGAGAGCTAAAAGCATTTGATCAACTTGTTTGTTTTACAAACATATATTGGTTTTTTGTTTGTTTGATTTGTTGTATTGCTGTTGTTTTTAGTAGTGAAGGAGACTGAATCCCAACAAAACTTTCAGGTTAGTATGTGAGATAGTCTTAGGGTAATTATTTTCTGCAGTACTTATACCAGTAAAACTACAAAGATAACTTTATATTTCTAAGTCAAGTCAAGTAAATAAAATCAGTGACCATCTTTTCATTTCCTAGCTGGGAAGTAGCCTAGATTCAGATGTCAAAATAACATTTTTGTATCTTTATAGCATTGTGGATCATAATAGCAGCACTGGTTTTCAAATGTGGAAAAACAAATGAAATCATTTCTGTCTTCAAAGAGATTCCATTCTATTATGTTACTTTTAATTTGAAATGAGCATCTCTGGGGATTGACAAATGAGGTATAGGGATCACAATGTGGATCTATTTTCACTTTCACTTCTCATAATACTTTAAAACATTCGAAATGGAGTTTTGGGTAGGGTGAAAGTGTTTCTCTTCTCAGTAACAACTTAAAAAATGGAGTCAGTCCAACTAGCAGTCATCCTCTCTAAACAGATATCTTTTTATAGGAATCTTCCTCCTCCATTTTCTTTCTTTAAATGTGAAGGGAAGACACATAGAGATCACAAAATTTCAAAAGTGAAAGGAATCTTGAGTCCATTAGAAGAAAAAAATTGCACGATGACACAAAGCACAAAGAATTGTATTCCCAGGAAAGGGATATATATTTTTCTTTTTCTCTTTAGTTACATGTATAGTGCCCTCCCCAGTAAACACTCAATAGTTTTTGAATGGCTTATTGACTGTACTCACTTTAACTCTTTCATTTGTAGAAGTGAATGAAAAGAGTTTTAAAAGGGTTGAGCTTTAGAAACATACCAAATTTCTCACAAACTCTGATATTTATTAATCTGTCACCATGCAGCACACATGGCATGAAGACATATCATTTGAAATATGGCAACCAACAATCTAATTGACGTCCTCACCTGAGATACCCAAAAGATTTAGTTTTCTTCAGAAAAATATGACTAAAACCAAATAAAAATATTAACCAAAATAATTAAAATCAGAACAAAACAAAGCTTTTTGGGATATGTAGGATTTGAGTAACTGATGAACATATTACTAGGTGATAGACTTCCTATTTCTGTAAATCATTCCTTGGTCAACTCCCAGCCAATCAGAAATCGATCAAGTTTCTCAAGAATTTGTATTTTCCTTTTTTTTTCTAGTTTTTTTTCCCCTCTCAAGCCTATAAAAATAAGTTCTGTAAATCCCCAATTTATCTATGGTTCTTAAGAGGCCATTGATCATTTATTGGTAATTGCTAGCATTACTAAACAGTTGATGTTTGCCTAGAATCTAGGCTCTCAAAATTTGAAATATTACAGTTGGCAACCAGATGGGACCAAGAGACAGATTCTGATCCTCCACTGTGGCCCTCTCTGAGTAATCTTCCTTAAGTGAGAATTTTACACCGGGAGACTTCTCTGAGGAGGACCACCTTGGATGGTCAGATTCCCCTAAGCCCAAAAACAAATAGTTTCAAGCCAAGGTAAGCCCCCATTTTGTTGGGGAATGTTCAATTTTTTTTCCTCTTCTTTGTAAGGGAAAGTTCTTGAGGCAACAGATAAGGGAAAATCTTTTTTAGGTGACAGGTACCTTTAGTTTCATTTTAAACTTGTGTGCCCACGTCAGCAACAGTGTCTTAATCAATTCTCCCATCTAACAGGGACCGAAACTTTCACTCCATTAGTGGAAGACAGGAAGAAGACTTTGCTAAGTATTTTTGTGTAATATGTGTTTTGGAAATAGTAAACTGATTTTTCCCAGGATATTTTGGAAATTAGAGATAAATGAGATTTTCTTCTGAACATGGGATAATCTTTGTAACAGAAGAACCTCTCTTAATCAAACAGATGAACCTTATTCACAGGATGAAACATTTCTCCTATGGATGATGGAAGCCTTGTTAGAGGTTTAAAAATTTATTTGTGGAAGTAGATAAGATTCTCACCTCTAGAGATCCCAGAGATTTTTAAGATTTTCCTTTGCATTTGTTGTAATTTACTCTAATATTCTTTTATGGTCTCATTTTTTTATTTTGAGTTATATATTTAGTGCATTAGCTCATATATGTCCATGTTCTTTCTGTGGTAATACCTTAGATGACAGAATCTGACTCCCAGACAGCATTCTTTGTCATAAATAGACAAGGCCTCATAAATTACTAGGATTTTTATTGTTTGCAGGACTAGGATAGAGGAGAATAAAATCCTTTTAAAAGCAAAAAAGACCTTTTTTTTTTAACATGTAGAATTACTTATCTTACAATTAGAAAAATACTTGTAACTCTTAGAGAAGGAACTTAAGGCTTTGTCTGTGATTTTTAACTCCTTAGAAGGTATACATATTGTCTCTGAAATTGAATGACAACAAAAAAGAAAAGTCTTTGCAGTGCAGATAGCTCTAACTATTGAAAAATAAGACTTGCTGCTAAAATGTTAGTTAAATTATAGGGAATACTGAAACATCCCTATTGGAACACCATGGGAAAATTAATTAACATCATGGAATCAGGGGAAACCCTTAATTCAACTAGGAAAGATAAAGAAATGTGCCATCAAATTGTGGGAAATTTTTGCACTTTTAGTTACTGCCCATTGAGAAAATTGGGAGCAGTTATTGAAAAGTCTTTTCCCAGCCAGAAGGACTTATTGATTTTATTGGGCTGATTTGTCAGATGCTCTCTATCACCTCAAAAGAAATCCCCTCTTCCACCACCTCCTACCTATTCTGATTCCAAAAAGAGGAGGAACCTGCAGCTGGTATCTTTTTTGGGAAAACTGGTACTCAGTGACATGACAGGAGTTATGTTACCTTTAGGAACTCACCAGCCGTTTAGTCCATCTGATCTTTCTGTGTGAAAGAGAGAGATACTCCCAAATTTGATGAAGATCCTGTATCTGTTATCACTCAATTTCAAACCACTTTTTAGAGGTTATAATCTCACAGGTGGAGAAGTCACTGCTTTAATAGATCCTAGGGAAAAAAGACCACTATTATCAAAGTGACCAGTCAGGAAGCCTACTTATTACTCTCTTCAAGATTTATGCACCATAAATGCTAATATTATTCCTAGATTCTCTATAGCACTCAACCATGCTACAAACATTTCTGTTCTTTGTGAAGGCAGCGCTTTTTCATGATAGATTTGTGCTCAACCTTCTTTTTAGTATTGCCATTCATCCAGATATCCAAAACTCATTTGCCTTTACCTAGAAAAAGGTATGCTTGCCACAAAGGTATATAGTTTAATTCTTTCAAATTCTCCAGGACGACTTTTATTGCTTTTGAAGGTTCTATCCTTGTTCAGTATATTGATTATCTTATACTGGCCAGACCCAGTATTGACATTTGTCAGAAGGAAGCCATCTCCTTTTTCTCCAGGTTCACTAGAAAATTTAATTAAAAGTGAAGGAGTCCCTTTCTTAGGCTGTGTGTTCTTGGTTTCATTTTTTCTGCCAGGATTTGCACCATTGTCAGTTCCACACAGTTTAGCACCATCTTAGGTGTAGCTAGGTGGATTAGCCCAGGTACTAATGGTGGATTCTATCTTTTGGAGAGACCACTAAGCTAAGCCTTTAACTGTTCTAACCAAAGACTGTTCCAGAATCCTTGAAGCTTGACCATGAACATCTAATTGCCCTTGCCACCTTCGTGAAGACTTTGCTCTCAGCTCTGGCACTTGGACATCCAGATGGCAATCATTCTTTTTCTCTTTTTGTGCAAAAATAAGTGGCTCACCTAGCACTTTAGATTCTCTCTCCACACATAATATCCCTGAGATGTGTTCAGTAGGTGTTCTGCCCCAGTTGAGAGCTACATTGGCATCTGTCCTGTTAGAAGGAAAGCCAAGTGATTTGGTTTTTAGGAGCTGGTTTATCTTATGGTTCTCTCATGAGGTTGAGGCTCTTTTGATGAGATACTATTCTCAAACCTTTTCCAATTAAAGGCTTGCTAAGTATGAAATGACTTTGTTGGGCAAAGAAAATGTGACAAAAGCAGTGTTTTATATGGAATCCAGCCACTTTGCTCCCTGATCTATCTAGTTTAAGTGAACCATTACATGTCCACTATTGTGGACAGGGCTTAGACCTTTCTGATACTTTCTTTACAAGTTTCTGAACTGGTATTGGTACATCATGGTTCCTCCTTGATGAGGGATGGCACTGTGGATTCTGACGGAGATATTGTATAAACAGCCTCTCTGAGAGCTGACCTCAGCATCCAAGCAGCTGAATTAAGCACTCATAGAAACCTGTTTTTCTGAGGGGTAGAATCTTAACACCTACCATTGTTCCATTAAAACTTCCACTATGCCTTCAGAATCCATCCTACCATTTAAATGCTGTAGTTACAATGAGTATTCCTAATTTCCTCATTTTAAGATCATTGCTAATGCTGATTACATCACCTTAAGTATTCAGATGTTCTCCTCCTTGCAAAGGCAAAACTTTTCTCCCCAGTATATATGTTGTTGCTAGGAGGAGACATCTCTGTTTCTTCTTGTACACAAAAATTGCAAAATAGAAATCTCTGAAGCTGGAACTGTGGTGGTACACATTGTACCTTTATTTTTTTCACTGCACAATTTTCATTCTGGTGATTGTCTTCATCAAGAACTTCCAGTGAATTGGACTCAACCAGCCTGACAAGGTTCATTCCAGGTGCTGGTGACTACCCTAACTGTGAAAGATTTACATCTTTCTACTCTTTGACAACCCAAGGCAGTAGCCTTCATACACTGTCCTGCTCACATGAATAGCATACCAGTCCTGTCTCCTGAAGTAATGACCAGACAGACGATGCCAAAGTGTTTCACTTCTCCACACCCAGAAGTGAGGATTTCTTTCTTCCTTTTGATAACATTTACTGAGTCTATAGTGATGCAGAGATCAAGAAATGGCAACATTGGTATATAAGGCAAACGAGTCTCTGGGGGGACAGCAGAAAGCGAGTCACTCCTCCACAGGGGCTTCTACCATTAGACATGGCTCTTTATTCAGGAGGCGGCCACTTTGACACTCAAGAAATAATAGACACTGAAACAATCTTGGATAATCTCTGGTATCACATATTCTGTTGAAATTCATGTTTGTTCTTTTTGCTCTACTTGTCAGGCATTTAACCAACATCACTTTTGAGCAGTTGCTTTTGGTGTCTCCCTCTAACTCATACCTTAGTTGAGCATTTGCAAATTGGCTTCATTTGTATACCTAAAATTGGTCATTACAAGGTTTGTCCTATTTTTGTTGATCAGCTTTCATGGCAAGTTGAGACTTTCCTTGGTTCTAGAGCTATAACAGAAAAAATCCTTTGTTGGAAAAATCCTACCAAAAGAAAGAAAATATTCTTTGCTTTGGCCCACATGCTTGCATTGCCCCTGATATGGAGACTCACATTATCTATTAGGTCTTGTTCAAGGTTTACTTCTTGTTATTTAGTTATTTCAATCATGTCTTACTTTTTGTGGCCCCATTTTGGAATTAAGTGACTTGCCCAGGGTCGTATAGCTAGTATGCATCTGGAGCTGAATTTGAATTCAAATCCTCTGTGCCACCTAACTGCCTAGTACTCCTTTCTAGGAATGTTCCCCAAATTTCATACTTCTGTCACCCTCAAGGATCATGTCAGGTTAAGCATATGAAGAAGGCACTAAAAACCATGATAGGCAAATTATTTGCTGAAACCCACCTTAAGTATTCAGATGTTCTCTTCCTTGCACAGGCAAAATTTTCCTCCCCAGTGTATATGTTATTGCTGGAGGAGACATCTGTTTCATCTTGTATACGAAAATTGCAAAATAGAACACTCTAAAGCTGGAACATCGGTGGTACACACTGTACCTTTATGCTTTTTGCTGCCCAGTTTTCATTCTGGTGATTATGTCTATCATCAAGAACTTCCAGTGGATTGGACTGGTGGAACTCAACCAGCCTGACAAGATCCATTCCAGATGCGGCTGCTGACTACCCCAACTGTGAGGAAGACCAGAGAAGAGAAGTCATTGTTATACTGTTCCCATATAAAGAAGAGGAGCACTTACATTTGTTTTTACTTTATAAGAATAGGTGTGCTATAATATATGTTTACTTTGATTTCTCTTACATATTAGTGCTATCTTGTTCTTCTATTCACTGAGAAAAGTACGTTAACTCTTGATGAGGGAGGTAGAAACCAAATACCCATAGAGAATGGATAATGCACCATTTGCTGCACTATTTGCATCAGGCCCTGTACTTTTTGGAATTATAATGTGGAGGATGGGTAGAACAAACAGCCTCCTTTCAAGTGTTCTCTCTCTCTCTCACTGCTCATTGTTTCTCTAGGCTTTTAGCCAATACCTGGTATGTATTATGTGGCAGAGGCTTTCACATGAGACAAACTGGCACTTGTGTAGAAGTCCGCCAAAGTAGTAGTTATATAATTCTTGTAGGTAGTAATACAAAGATATCTATTCAAATCCAGCCTCCAGGCCAAAGTAAAGATTATGGCAGCTATAAACCACCTCAAGATGGAAATGTAGGGCTAGTCTGAATAGCTGGAAATTATCCCCAGATAAAACATAACAACAACAACACACGAAGCAGCTTAAATATGAGGGGGGAAATTGTTTGGTGGCTAAATTCCATTGGAATAACTTTATACAACCCAGTTATGTGGTGTCTCAATGGCTGCTGGGAGAACAAAATTAACTTCCCCTCAAGCACTTTTTTAACCTATATTTCCAGTAACATTAAGTGCTGAGATTCTCCAACCTTTTGGTATCCCCTAGATAAGGGTTGGGTACCTACTGTAATCTTTATCTTACTAATAACCTTATTCTGTAATTATAGTAGGATGCAAATCTGCCTCTTGTTGCATAGTAATAATCTTATGCTCTCTATAGCTCTATCCTCAACTCAGACTTCTTTTGATATGTGGCAAAGTTAGAATTCTATCATTAGAATTCTATCATTGATTCTCATGTGAGGCGGAATGATCTTTATGTAAAGCAAAGGTCATTTGGCCCTGTGGATAGTGGGTGAATTAACAGCTCTGTCAAGTCGCCCCTACTCATGGGAAGCCATTCTACACCAAAGACAGGCCAAAATTTTCAGGACCTTTTGCACCCTTTGTCTTCAAGGTTAATGCTACTAACTGGAGTCTGTCTAATTGTAGAGACATCCAAATCTAGTCCTTAGTCCAAGAAGCCATGAAACATATAGAAACAGAAAGCCTCTGACAACATTTTCTTTGTGTTAGCAGAAGACTGAAAATAGGTGGATAGATTTTGGAAATGAGGTAATTTGCAATCTTATTCTTCTATCCCTGAGATTAACTGGGTAGAATCATGTATTTGTGTGAAAAGCTGCCTTTTTACTTCTAGGAATGATTCTCATCCTAGAAATCTTTTCTTTACAACCTTTACTTACAATAAGACTGCTTTTAGCAATAGTGATTCAGAAATTTCAGAATTATCAGAAAAGTTAGTGACTCTAGGTCAGTTTTTTAAAAATCTGGGCTGGTTTAGCCTTTTCTTCTCCTCCCCTGGGAAGCATGGGACATGTGGAATGGCCTATGTAGTTTTACTAGTTTCGAGCTATGAGAATTCTGTTTGTCTTATAGGCAAGGGTGAAACTGGAAAATTAGAACCTGATGGCACAGGCATCTGAAAAGATCATCATAAATCCCACAACTGAATCTGCTCTTGGACAGAGTTTCCTGGACCCTGTTCCCAAACATTGGGATGACTTAGTCAATCTGTTAGAAATATTTCTATATACATTGAGTTACTTGTCTAGGCTGCAACCAAAGCTATTGGTAAAAATCAAGCACACTCCTCCCCCTTCAAATAAGAGGTTAACTTGTTAGCAAGAAATGGTTTTCCAACATAATTGGTTCTATATCTCACTGTTTCGAAAGAAAGGACCTGTACTATTATTAGCCGATTTAACCAATCCTGCTATTCCTACATTAATAGATCAGGTGAAATTATCATGAATATTCATAATCTACAAAGATCTCAATACTCAACATATGGCAAATGAGACTTGGGTTTCAGCACCTGACTCTGGATTATGATCCCTCTTGGTTTTCTTGGATAGAGTCTTGATTTTCTGGAGGACTTTTTTTTTTTAATAGCATTCTGGTAATATATACTGGGATATATACTCTTAACCTGGATCTATATGAATTCCTGCTGTAGCCTTTATAATACATTTTTCACTAAAATGATTCTTATGAAAATTATGGATGTGGCCCCCCCTGAATTGCCCTATGTCTCATGCTTTAAAATAATAATTAACTTTACATTTATAAGTTCTAAGATTATAAGTCTTATTTTTTTGGTCAAGTGTTTTTAATAGTAATCATTTAATCATATAAGGTAATTTGAGTTAACTATTTGAGTCTCCCTACTCTTCTAGAAGGAACAAGAAAGTATATTCCAATTCGAGGATACTTCCAGGAACTTCCAGCCATCTATGAGCTCTTCAGCTTCCAATCCCAAGTGGGCCTCTTCATCCTATCCAGTAGAGAACCTACTTCCTGAACCTCATGAGACTCCTGAGACTTCTTCTTCAAACTATCAACCATTCAAACTTTAGTTCATTTTGAAATGAGCTACTGATGGGGACATTGTCTTTGGCTTATGCTGTTATATGGAGCAGTTTGCCTATATCAGCTATGAAGACTTCTTTTAGAAGTGAACATTGGGGAAAAGCCATACTTTTTTATGCAATTGATAGAGTTGGTAGGAGAACTTGTTTAGCATATTGCCATCAGAAATGTTTTCAGGCTGGTATGAATATAAATAAAAGAGTTAGATTGGAACACTACTGAATATTTTAGATGAACCCAATCTTAAAAACTGAGGCATTGAGGACTTTTACTACTTCATTATTACATTTTTACATTATTATTACATTACAAGACCTGTTAGTAGAAATTGGACAACTGACTCTAGCAATGCAGAGTTAAATAGACCTTTTAAGAAATTAGTCGTAAGAACTTTGGGACAATTGAAGGAATTTCCTAGTTTATTTAGTTGATCAACAATTGACTTCCTTGAGGATCAAATGGGGGGAATTGAAAGAAACAATTCTTAATTAAGTTCATATTGATCAACCTGTTGATTTAGTTTGTAAGGCCTAATTCAGATAGCTTTTAGATTAAGATACAGTTACAGATGTATATAATATAAATTTATGTACATATATATATATTTGTATATATATAATCATTGTAGTAAGAGATTACTCATTTCTTTAGAGCTGAATTCCTGAACAGCTGAAGTGAGATCTTGCAAAGCAGAGCTGACATGGACAGTTCCTTATTTTGTAGTAATCTTTCAACCACACTTACTGTAGCTACCTCACCTTTCAGCTATCTCAGTAATCCCATGATATCAATTGTAACTGATGTAATATTATAGCCAATCAGATAGACAGATTGGTGATCTACATTCCCCCTACACATTCAATAGTTCAATATTGTAAAAAAAACCCTACTTTCCCCTTGTTCTTATTGTATTTCCCTCTTCCTGTAAATAATTCCATTCTTAGTCAATCCCAACCAATCAGAAATTTATCAAAATAGGTTTCTCAAGATTTCTGTAATTTTTTTTTTCTGTTTTTCTTTTATGACTGTGAAAAGAAGTTCTGTAAACTCAGAATTTGTCTTTGGTTCTTCTTGAGGTACCATTGACCCATTTATTGGTAAATGCTAGCATTGCAAATAAATTGATTTTTGCTCAGAATTTCAGGCTCTTAAAATTTTAAATGCGACAAAACTTTCTATCTTATATGTATTTATAAAATGTTACACTCAGGATTGCATAGGGTTCCAGATGTAGTCAAAAGAGTAGGAAGGATAATTTCTCTATTCCTGGATGTCATATTTTTTTCAAAAATGTAATTGTGGCAGGAGTGATGTACTAATCCCTATATCCATGCAAGCTAAGCTACTTTTTATTAAAAGGTATTAGAGGCTTGTATAGCATTAGAATGTTGGGCTCAGACACAATAGTTGTATAGGGGCAGCTAGGTGGCGCAGTGGATAGAGTACCAGCCCTGAATTCAGGAGGACCCGAGTTCAAATCTGGTCTCAGACACTTAACACTTCCTAGCTGTGTGACCCTGGGCAAGTCACTTAACCCCAGCCTCAGGGGAAAAAAAACAAACAAACAAACAAAAAACAAAACAAAAAAACAAACATAATAGTTGTATAAACCTGGGCAAGTCACCTGATTTTCCTCAACTGAGTTTCCTCAACTGTCAAACAGCATATAGAGTTATTGTGAGGATCACGTGAAATATTTATAAAAAGCATTTAGTACACAAATAGTAGGTGCCATATAAATGTTTATTGCCTTTTCTCTCTAAAAGTTATTAAGAAATTTCTCAAGACATGATTGATTTAGGGGACTCTGGTCCCAGATTGTTGATATCACATCTTCATTGTGTGAATACAAAGCTACTGTGAGGAGTTGGATATCTGATGATTAAGGTGTATTATGATAGAAGTTTCATTCATCTGAAACAACTTAATGGGTTCTATTTGACTGTCCTTGTTAAATAACCTCTTCTTACCAAGGCACAGTTAATGTTTTTTTTTTTAAACCTGTTGAGTGACCTACAGTTTTCCCATTTTTTTCCAATATCAAATCTAAATTAGCAGAGGAATGACCTGGATCTGGCCCAACCCAGAATAACAATTTAAAATCACATTCACTTGTTCATGAGATGTTTGCAGCCCACTAAAACTTTCAGATGTTTTTCAGCTGAAACACTACCTGACAAAACCTTTCCTATGATATGCTTAACAAAGTTATTTTCAGTCAAGTGGAAGATTTCGTTTTATTGAATTCAATCTAATGTTCTAGCTTGTCAAGATCTTTTTAGAGATGTCTGCATGGTGTATTAGCAATCCTTCCAGCTTTGTGTCATCTGAATATGAGATAGGTCTTCCATCTTAAATTTGTTTAGCAATGAAGAGCAAGAATGCATGCCTTGTGCATACCATTGGAGACCTCTTTCTAGGTTAATATTGAACCATTAATATCCTTTGGGAGAATTCTCATTGAACTAGTTCCAAATCCACCAAAGTTGTTATTATGTAGCCCACATTTTTTTAAAAGAAAGCATGAGACACTTTGTCAAATGTTTTGCTAAAATTAGACAAACTCAGGCATTGCTGTTCTACTAAGTCTATTAATGCTGTTTTTTTTTTTAAATAAAGAAAATAAAATTAGTCTGATATGACCTGGTCTGAATGACTAATTATCCCTCTGGTGATTATCTCCAAAGCACCTTTTTATACATGGTTATTTTGACCATTGTCTCTTCTATTCTGTCTCTTCTCATTCCATTCCCAACTGGTTTTTTTTGTTTCTTTGGATTTGTTTTTTGCCTTTCTCTCCCCAGTACTTAGTAGCACAGTGCCTGGAATATAGGAGGCACTTAAAAACTTATTGATGAACTGCCTGGCTATTGCCCAATTGATTCTTTTTTTAATTAATACTTCCTTTTCCAGATGTTCACTAATGATTTCTTTTAAATATTTTACAATCTACACATTAGGAGTATATGTTACCTATACCATACCTCTCTCTTCCCTTCCCCTTTGGGTAGCTCCTTCTAGAATCTCTATTTTAGGGGGCCCAGGCCAGCCATGTTTCATTCCTTTCCAGTTCGAGCTCCAGACTTTACCATTTCCAAAACCAGATATTTTAATCCCATCCTTTTTAGGTTTCTTTTTATGTTTTGTCTTCCCCTATTAGAATGCAAACTACTTATGAGTAGGAACTGTCTTTCTGTTTGTCTCTTTCTACTTGTATTTGAAGTAATTTGTACTTAGCAGTGTGTCTGCCACATAGGAAGTGTTTAATAAATGTGTATTGACTGTTGCTCAGAATAGAAATTGAGCTCATCTCCCCATAGTTTTCAGATTTCTTTTTTTTTCCTTTTTTTTTTTTAAAGAAAAATTTGATGTCATGAGATCACTATCATTCTTGATTATTTACTGATCAGTGATACTTTCTTGTCTTGTGAATCAACATCTCTTTAGTTCTATTTCTTCTTCCCTTTTCATTTGAAAGATTATTCTCCTTGATGGAGGAAAAAAAAGACAGAAAGTATGCAAGTACACTTTTGCCTTCTATGGATTGTGGATTATCCCCAGCTCTATTCTCTCTAAGCATCTGCCTTTTCTTCTTTTTCCTCAACTTACCTTAGGAAAATAACAGCAACTCGGACTTTTGTAAGACAATGAGCTTTTCCTGTCAACTTCAAATCATGAAGTTTTGCCTCCTGCCTTATACTTTTCTTAGTGGACAGTGTTTCAGTTTTACCCATACTGCTTCCATCTTGTTCCTATGTCTTTAAAAAGCTAAGTTGTTTGGTAAGTTCTTTGGGAACCTATACTTACCTAAGACACCTATGCTTTTTTCCTTCTTATAAGTCTTAAGACTCATCTTCTTCCTTTAGTCTGCTGGTAATGTTGTAGATACCCATGTGCTGGCCTTAGATTCTGTAAGACCTAGATTCAAATTCTACCTCAATCAACCAAAAAACATTTATTAAATGCCTACTTTATGCCAGGCAGTGTGCTAAGTTCTGGGATACATAATCAGACTCTTCCCTCAAGAAGCTCACAATGTAATAGGAGAGACAACACATAATTATTTACGATAGAAACTATGTACAGAATAAATAAGAAATAATTAACAAAGGGAGCTGAAATTAAGGAGGATTGGGGAAGACTTTAAGGTGAAATTTTAGTTGGGACTCACGGGAAGCCAGGGATTCAATAGTTGAGGTCAAAGAGAGAGTTCCAGACCAGGGAGACCGCCAGAGAGAAGGTCCAGAGCCTTAATCACTAATTAGTTGCATGATTCAGTGAAAATCACTTCTTTGTGCCTCAGTTTCCATGATCACATGAAGAATGGAGATCGCCACAGCATCTACTTCATAAAGTTGGTGTAAAGATCAAACATAAAGATACCTGTAAAGCATTTAGTAATTTAATGATTAATAACTTAGTGATTATATTATTTCCTTTAGTCATTTCGCATTTATGAGTAGCCTACTTTTACCAAGCACCACACTAAACCCTGGATATACAAAAACAGACAAAAACAGTTTCTGCTCTGAAGGAGCTCACAGTCTGATAAAAAAGGAAACATGCAAACAAAATACATGGAGGATAAATTGAGAGGACTCCCAGAGAGAAGGCACAGAGAGATTTAGAAGTATTAGGGAGGTCTTCTTGCAGAAAGTGAGGCTTCCGGTGATTCTTAAAGGAAGCCAAAGAAGTTGGAAGTTGGATGAGGAGGAGTGTTCCAAGTTCTTACTTGGGAGAGGGAGTGTTTTGCAAAAGGAACAGCCAGGAGGGCAATGTCACTGGATCATAGAAAATGTAGAGTGGAATAAGGTATAAAAAAAGGCTAAAAAAAGTAGTTAATTTAGTGAATCATAGGTTGTTCTTGTAGGCAATAGGAATTTATAGGTGATAATGAAATAGGGAAATGACATGGTCCTGTCTGTTCTTAAGGAAATCAATTTGACTTAGATGACTTAAAGTGTTAAGAGATAAGGTAGGGAGACCAGCTGGCAGGGTTTTTGTAAGGATTGGCACCTATGTTGTGAACCTGAGTGACTGGGAGGACCATGATATTGGGAGGGAAAGATTTTGGGGGAAAGATTTGCTTGGGATATTTTGAGTTTAAGATCCAATTAATGACTAAAATTATTATTAAAATGTTATTTTTAGTTCTTTTGAGATTTGTTCTCAGTAAATTAAGGGTGTATTTCAGATTATGCTTAAATTTCCTCTCTAAATCTTGAACTTTTCCCCCCAAGGTTCCTATCTTTACCCTGTTTTCATGTAATGCAATTACCTCCGTACAGATGAGGAATCTCAGTATCAGAGAAGTGAACTTATATTTAAATAGGGAGACAAGTGTATAGTTGTTGACATCTTCAAAAAACTTAATGACTATTCATCATCCAGTTGTTTATTTGCCCCCAAACTAGAAAGAACCCAATAATAGGAATTAAGAAGGAATCTTGTATTCAGGTCTTCTGCTTTTTTCTGATCAGATGGCTACACTAGGGAGAAGAGCATGGACTCTTAGGTTGAAGGACCCGAATTCAAATTCCACCTTTCACTTACCATGCATATGACTTAAAATGAATCCGTTATTTTCCC
Source organism: Sminthopsis crassicaudata (assembly GCF_048593235.1). Lineage (NCBI taxonomy): Eukaryota > Metazoa > Chordata > Mammalia > Dasyuromorphia > Dasyuridae > Sminthopsis > Sminthopsis crassicaudata. The sequence goes on from NC_133620.1 coordinate 41,258,423, forward strand.
TGGGCCTCAGTATCCCCATCCACAAAATGAGGAGATACAGCTTCAGTTTTTTTCTGTATTTCTATGATCTGGAAAATGTTTGGGGGTGGGGCCTTTTTCACATTTCATCTCTTAGATCCTTAAGACTTACGATCTAAAAATCCTATGATCAAGTATCCTGTATTCTACCACAGGATCCTGATTCAGGAAACCCTGGATTCAAATTCTGTTCTTGACCTTTGCTAGCTTTGTGATCCTGGGGAATAATCATTCTGAATTTCATTTTCCTCATCTGAAAAATAGAAACAGCAATACCTTGAAAACCTACCTATTTTACTGTTATGCTCAAATGAGATAAAGCACATGGGGCATTTGTCCAACAGAAAACCTTTATAAGTTGTTTTTATTAAAGCATTATTGCATGAAAGATCTGTGACTTCTTCATGTAAACTCTCAAAATGAGAACTCTTTTTCCCCAAGGCAAATGAAAACCCATTAATGACTTAGAAGAGAAATTCCTAAGGGCACAATGAAACAACAAAAAAAAAAGAATCAGATCCAGAGTTTCATAGATAATGTCAAATATAGAAATAAGAGCCATGTCTCTCTGTCTTAGTAACCTAAATTCTATCCATTACACCCTCATATTTCATGGTATAGGGGGAACTGTTTAACAAATCAAGAGTGCAGGACACACTTTTAAATTTAAATTGTATTTCTAGCATTTTCTCCATCATTTTCTTAAGTCTAGACAATAAACAATCTATTAGTTAGGCTCTGATGAAAATGAAAATTTAACAACAGGCTGGCTGGTTGGAACTGACCCCAACATACTTCTGGCCTCATTTTTATTGTTGTTGTTATGATTTTCTTCCAGAGAAAATAAAAAACCCACTAGGACAGGATAATGATAATGACATTAGTGCTTATTGCACTAAATGTTTTGCAATTATTATCTTATTTGACCTAAGAACAACTCTGAGAGGTAGGTATTTTTATTATCTCCATTTTTACAGATGAGATATCTGAGGCAGTAAAGGGTTAAGTATGTTGCCTCTGATATCTGAGTGTCTGAGGCAAAATTTGAACTCAGGTCTTTATTTCCTGGCACTCCCTTTACTATACCGTTTAGCTGCCCCAGAATCAAAAAGGTTTGTTATCCTAGATTAGGGAACTTCCAAACTTCACTTTCTGTACTCTTCCTAAATCACATATGATCTCTGTGTTGAAGCAATTCTTCCTCTCAAGTTCTCATTTAAATTCGGTCTACCTCATCTTCCTCAACTTTAAAATAGTGATAGAAATAGCATCTTTCTCACAGGGATGTCATGAGGACCAAAAGTATCAAGTGCTTAGCCTTGCATAAAGTAGGAATTTAATAAACAAGCATTTATTAAATTATTTCCTTTCCTTTCCTTTTCTATTCCTTCAATTTGTTTGGGCATCAGTTTGGAACAAGGAAACACTAATGCTATTGAGGTCTAAGATGATGTTCTCCCTATTGTATGTATGCATTGAGGATAGAATTGAGTGTTTGATAAGGAACATTTAAATTCTTGGAAATTTATATACTATATTAGTCTCATATTTAGATCATGTTCTTAATAATAAGGAAGTAATGACAAAAAAATAACCCAAATTATTGTTGTTGATAAATGGTAAAGGAGCAAAGTTAGATACATATAAAAGCCCCAATACCAATGGAATAAAACTCATTAACAAGTTTCTTTTTAATAAAAACTGTGCTTACTACAAAAAGTGATTTGTTATAGCATATATAGTTAATCCTTTAAGATTCCTGAAGATTCCAGGTTTTTCCTTATTTCCGGTGGATTTGTTCCCTTCAATAACAGATAATATAGTGTCTGTTGTTAATAATCGTTAACGATCATGACATATAATTCATAACATATAGTCTATGGAATCCTCAGAATGATTCTTTTTGTTATTCCCTATTAGTGACATGTTACCAAAAAAAATCATTCCATTTGCTGGAATTGTACAAAGCATCTATGCTATGGAGAACAAGATAGAACTACATACTTGTTATAATACTCTAAAATTAGTAGTAAATCAGAAGTAAAGTTCCCAAGTGAACCTTTCTTCTATAAGAAAGGATTCCTGGGTCCTAAACAGCAGGTTTTCTAACTAACTATTGCCATTTTTCTAAAGTGTACAATTGGGTTTCAGGAGAAAATCTCATCCTACATGTACAATTTGTGTGGATGCAGGTTCTATATTGCTATACAGACTGATGCAGAGATCTTCAGTTAGGACCAATATACATCCAGATGGCTCATCCCCACTCAGTAAACATAGAATCATACTTGAGGGAGAGAAAAACTTGATGGACACTAGTAAGCACATGAATCATCAGAGAATGTTCTATCTCAGTACAAATATGCAGATAATCAAAATAAATACAATATAATGACAACAGAATCCTTAACATTAACCTTAAACATACAAGACAGTTCTTTTTGAAAGAAGTTTGACAGTGGGTTACCTCTCCTGGGCCAGGAGGGATCTACTTTGACACAACCATTGATTTCCCAACTCATAGCAGAGAGGGAGAGAGGGGGCAAGGAGATCAAAAAGATTTCTTCTCATCCAGACAGAAAGAAAAAGATGAAACAGGCAGAGACAGAGTGAAAGAATATGAAACAAGACACACAGAGAGGCAGACAATGATGCACAGAGAGGCAAAGGAAATTTAGAAAAGGAAAATGATTTGGGGAGATGGAGAAAGGGAGATAAGAAACAGAAAATGAAAGGGAAGGGGAAGTTCATGTCTCTGATCCTAGGACTAAAACTGGTGCTCTACCTTCTACTTTGTAGATAGAACTGTTGATTTTTTTTTTAAGCTGGAGCTCCTTGTTCTGATTAAATCAGGCCATATGCGACAGCTCCCAGTTCTTGGAGAATGAAGACTGTTGTAAATTGGATCTTCTGTGTTCTTAGTTCAGAGCGTCAGATGATGAGGTCTGAGTCACTTTTGAATCTAGGGAATCCTCCCCAGTTAACAACAAAGTTTTGTCCTCAAGCCAGTCCGCAGGATTCTATGAGACCCACCTATTGTTCCTTCTAGACGTGATGTCATGACTCCCATTCTAAAAGACAGAAGGTTACTTGGTGACAGCTGATTATTATGCTCTTGCCAAGCAAGGTAGGCAGACTGGCATGTAGGCAGGCAGGCAGGCAGGTTCTTAGCCAGTGGTAGTGATGGGAATCCACCAGTCAGGGAACTGGTTAAAAAACATTTATTGAGAATTTCTTATATTCCAGGCCCTGTGTTGAATTCTGCAGATACACAGAAAGGCAAAAACCATAGTCCAGGCCCTCAAGAAGCCCCCATTCTAATAGGAGAAGACAAGAGACACTAATTAGGTACATATAAAATATAAATAATGGAAAATAATCTTAGAAAAAAGCACTAGAGGAGGTAGAGAATAGCCCCCCAATAGATCATACCCTGTTTTGGTGACTCATTCCACTTTGGCAGAATTATGGTCTTAGGGATATTTTCTTTACACCAAACCCAAATTTCTTTCCAAAATCTTCTAATCCCATCCCATGGAATTAATAAAAGACCCATATCTCATATTGATAACCTTCCTTCTACTACTGACAGCCTTGTTATGTCTCCACCAGGCTAAACATCCCCGATTCCTTTTTCTGGGGTGGTCTCTAGTCCATCTAGCCCACTTCCTTTAATACACTTGAGTGAATACCCTTCCTAAAATATAGCCCATTGGATTGAATATTAACACCACAAACAAGGTCTAATCAGGACAGAATATGGGGAAGTGGGGAAGAACATGGGCATGAATTGTCACCCTTTTGTTGGGGACACTGTCTTTTCACAGTTCCCCTGCATTGTTCTTGATTTTTTAAATTAACCTTTCATTTGGTGATACATATATATAACCACTAGATGTCACAATAGGTTTAGTCTTGAACTCATTGGAACAAATTTAAAGGTCCTGTGTTCCTCGTAATTCTGTCCTTGAAATTGTGCTTATGAAACAGGAATGTTTGTGATGATGTCCCCCCTGCTCTGTGGCTCTCACAAATAGTCCTTTGTTAGTAACCTTCATGTCACTTGTAAAATGATACAATGAAAATTCAGGGGTCAAGGTCAGTCAAAATCTTTAGGAAAAAATAGGAAAAGTTTAGTCAGATGCAAGTCTTGAAACTAATAAAAAGACACAATCAGGTTCCCACCATGCCCTCTGAAGTCAAGTGGAGTGTATGGGGGTGAGTAAGTACCACCAAAACTTCATCCATGTCCATTCAGTTCAACAAATACTAAGTTCCTACTGTGTGTCAAAGTTTTAGAGATAACCAAGAAATGTCAGAAACAGTCCCTACTCTGGGGTGATCAGTGCTTTCAAGAAACTTGCAGACCCCTTGGGGAGATAATGTGCAAACAATCATGCACAAGATAAACTGGAGATAATTTCAGAAAAAGGCACTATAACTGAGAAGGACTGGGAAAGACTTCTTGCAAAAGGTACAGCTTGATAGTTGGAGGAAGTCAGAAGAGGCAGGAGGCAGCTTAGAGGAGAGAGCGAGAAAATCAGGCATGGGGGGTAGATAGAAATTCCAAGAATTGGGAGAAGGAATGGCTCATGGGAAGAACACCCAGGAAACCAGAGTGTCTATATCACAGAGTCTATGGAAGGATGTAAGAAGAATGGAAAAAATAGGAAGAGGCCAGGCTATGAAGGGCTTTAAAAGTCAAAGAGAAAACTATATTTGATCCTGAGTGTGATAGAGATTCATTGAAATTGATTGAATAAGACAGTAATACAGTCAAATCTGTGCTCTGGTATTGTTGAGTCATTTCTGATGTGTCCAACTCTTTCTGACCCCATTTTAAGGTTTTCTTGGTAAAATTACTGAAGTGGTTTGCCATGTCATCTCATTTTACAGATGAGGAAACTGAGGTAAAGAGGGATGAATGACTTGTTTAGGATCACACAGCTAGTAAGCAAACGAGGCAGGATTTAAATTCAGCTCTAGGGCTGGTATTTTTTCCACTTGATGACCCCCTTGCTGCTCCCAAACTGTGCTCTAGGAAAATCATTTTGATGGCTGAGTGGAAGATAGGCTGGAGTAGAGAAAGAAAGCCAGATGTCACAATAGGTTTAGCCTTAACTTATTGGAACAGATTTAAGGGTCCTGTATTCCTAGTAATCCTGTCCTTGAAATTATGCTTATGAATCATGAATGTTTATGACTTTTGCAAAAGTGACTGGTTTTTTTCCTCAGCATTTCAATTACTTGAGTTAGAACCTGGTATGGGAAACAAAATTTTATATATTTCAAGTTGTGCCTTTAATTTTTACATCTCAAATTTGAGGACAAAATCTGCAGATATTGCGGCCACCAGTAACTCTAGCCATGATGCTTCCATGTGTGCATTGGAGCAAGAGATATGTAAGATATGGAAATGGTTAGCTGGAAGTCTTCCAGATCTCTGTATTTTCTCCCCTCTGGTCCATTCTCCTTTATTTGAAGGAAGCTTCCAAACTGTAGCTGTCTGGGGAAAATGCTGCCCTCTAGTCCTGATCTAATGTTAGCTTCCTCTATCACCAAGCTGGGAAGAAAAAACCACGCATGATCTTCAGTAATTGGGTTCCCTTTGCTGGTGGTTAGCCCATATAGTCTTAGAAGAAAATGGGATTATAGCATCCCACAGATAGTTCTGTGTAAATCTTTTATTTTTATTTAATTTATCCTGAACTTAATAAAACAAACATTCCTGTAAAACAATAGAATAGAAACAAAATGATTAAATATGAAATTACAAATATGTACAACCTGCCATTCCTTTTAAATGTATGTTATCATGTAACTTTATTTTTCTCCTTTTCTTTCTTCCCTGTATGTGTCTGAAATCCTACCTTGATAGTTTCTCAAGGTTCTTTTTCCTCCTTTCTCTGGAGATGTGAATGGGGCCCAGGTTATCTATCTTATTTATTTAGCATCACTGAGATGAATGATATTCAGTCAGAGTTTAGATATCGACTAGGAAGTTACCCCAGAAAGAATCTAATCTAATTCCTTTTTCACAGATGAGAAAATTGAGACACAGAAAGAATAATCAGGCAAAAACACTTATTAAGTTCCTACTATGTGTCAGACACTAGAATATTGAACTATCCCTATAGTCTTCTCACCCAGGAATATCTCTGCCAATTCTTTCCTCTTTTTGTTCTTTTTCCTAGGATTTCCATTCTGAGGAAGGGCCCAGCCTTCCCTCTCCTTTCTGTCTCTATTCCTGACTTTGGACTTCATGCCCCAGCTAGTGTCTTATGTTAGAACTTCCCTTCCTGTCCCTGTCGTAGCTATGACCTAGAACATCCAATCACCTTTCCAGAGCTTCTTTCTCAGGTATAACCTTTTTGCCAGGTTCTGCCCCTTTGGGCTTCTGTCTTGCATGATGCCCGGGGCTGGCCAGCCTTCCTTCCTCTTCTGTATCTATTCCCATCTTTGTATTTTATGTCTCAATTGGTGTCTTATGTTGGAACTTCCCTTCGATCCTGGGGTCTCTGCTGCTATGATCTAGAACAAGAAGTAGAGCCCTATAACTTTGTAAGTTCAAAAAATCCAGAGGGCACCTTGACATCCCAGTGTTACAGATTTGGGGTTAGCGGTTAGCACAGCATCCGTGTTTCAAGGTATAAATTGCCATACTGGAGTTTTACAGCCAAACTGGCATTCATGTTCTAAGAAGCAAGGAGTGATATTGGGGGACCCAGGGCTCAACTAACTACCAGTCATGAGACATGAGATCTGATGGCCTCCATGGGATCAGAGCTATTTAAGAACTGAGCTGACTGAGGCAGCGAAGTGGTGCAGTATATAGAGCACCAGCCCTGAAGTCTAGAGGACCTGATTCAAATTTGACCTCAGACACTTAATACTTCCTGGATGTGTGATCCTGGGCAAGTCACTTAACCCCAATTGCCTTAAAAAAAAAAAAAAGAAAAAGAAAAAAGAACTGAGCTGACTTTAGAGCCTAAACCAAGATGGAATGGGAGAAGATATTGGCAAATTTCTTCTTGCTCTATCCTTGAAGTAAATAATCCTTTGCAAAAAAGCTACTCCTTGTTGAGTGGTTAAGTGACAGTTCACTGGACCTGATATCATGAGGACCTATGTTCAACTCCAACCTAAGATACTTAACTCGGTACATCACCTTACCAAATAACTTCATTTGTCTGACTTCATTTCCTGCTTTTCTTCTGTTCATCTTCATTTCTTTAGCTTTAAAATGGAATGATAATATATACCTCCCAGGGTGATTATGAGGATAAAAAGCAATAATATTTGTAAAGCACTTTGGAAACTTTAAAGATGGTGATAAGAAATAACGATAATTGCAATAAAAGGTGCTAGTTACATCACCTACCTGTGCCCTTCCCTTTCAGAAATGTTCTGAACTTAGGCAGGGGATCTTAAGCTGATGAAAGTGGAGAAAAAGTCATCCACAAATGCTTCAAAGTCCCTGGCCCCTAGGGAGGATGAAGGCTACTTCTTATACTTTCATCCCTTTTGGGCTACTAGCTACTGGTCCTCCATCTCCTGGCTCTAAATGCTTTTATTACTGTCTCCTTTGGATGGAATATTCTCTCATCCTCTCTCTCTCTCTCTCTCTCTCTCTCTCTCTCTCTCTCTCTCTCTCTCTCTCTCTCTCTCTCTCTCTCTCTCTCTTTTTGTCTCTCCCTCTCTCTCTCTCTCTGTCTCTGTCTCTCTCTCTCTCTCTCTCTCTCTCTCTCTCTCTCTCTCTCTCTCTCTCTCTCCCTCCCTCCCTCCCTCCCTCCCTCCCTCCCTCTCTGTCTCTCTTTGTTTCTCCCTCTCCCTCTCCCCATATGCCTATTGTCCATATAGTTCATCTGCATATAGTTGTTTGCATGTTGTCTCTCTCATTGAGTTGTGATTTCATTGAGAGAAGGGAATGTGTCCCCAGCACTTGGTAGAGAGTCTGATACTTTATAAACTCTTAATAATCTGTTGCTTGACTGATTGACTCTGCCTTCTAGCTTCCCTGACTTCCTTCAAGTTTCAGCTAGTCTTACCTTCTACAACGAGCCTTTCTAAAAATATCTTCCTTCTAAAATTATTCCCAGATTATCCTTTATATAGCTTTTAAGTAACATGCATATAGAAAGATTTTTGCTTCTCCCAACCGACTGTGAGCTTCTTGAGAGTCAGAGCCGTCCAGGTGAATTCCTATGGCAAACATTGGGGAGACCATGAGCATGGAATCATGTAGATTGGATTGAGTTGGCCAGGTTGGGTTGAGGTCAGCATGGCTGGAAGTTGGGACATGGATCACAGCCCCATTAGAGTCTGACTATTCTTATTGGTGCATCGTCTTAAGAAGACAAAAATAGATGTGGAAGGTCCCTAATCACTCTCATAATTCTGCATGTGTTTCTGAAGGTGTGAATGAAGGGCAGTCATTGCAATTCCTTATGAAACAAAAAATTAGAGCCTGTGCCCAAAAAAGCAAGTTTTTATTTGATTAAATGAATATCTACCTTATTGATTTGGTGCATTTAAAAGAAAGTTATTTCTGTTTTGAGGTATTGCAATAGCCTCCAATTATATGTTATATTTAAAACTGTTTCTCATTTATCTTTGACTTAATGACTTGTAACATAGAAAATTGCATTCGCATTGATTGTTCTTGGCAGGGTGATAATTCTCTCCTTCTGTGTTACTGATATGATGATCTTTCTTCTTCTTCTCTGTCAATAACATTAGAACCTTAATCTTCTTACATCACTATTAAAAAAACCCCCACAACATTCTGAGGTTGTAATGATAAACAGACAGCTCCAGCTGTTTCTATGATTATATCTTATCTAACATCTTTTCATCTAAAATATGTTCTGGTTATTGGTTTCTTTCATTGTAAGGAAATACATGGAGCAATTAATTTAAAAGGCTGTATTTCTGCCCCCGACGTCTAGTCCTGTTTATCAATGGCTCGGCTGAGCTGTCACTGTTTGTGACATGGGTGAAGGCCATTTTTCTGAACTATCACTCAAGTAGCCTCCCTCTCTTCATTATTTATATGTAACCATTGATTAATTAATTTTATATTCTCTTCACCAGAATAGTCACCTTGAGGTATAGCATCTTCTAGCAGGTCCTGGGGGTGCAGACAGAGCTGGAATAATAATCCATCACACCTTCCCTTGACAGTCCTCCTGATGCTCTGAGCTGTACCTAATGCAAACTCCAACTACTGGACCGTGCATTACAAGTTCATTTAAATGCCTTTGAGATATATAGGGCACAGCAGGTTCTCTCTCTCTCTCTCTCTCTCTCTCTCTCTCTCTCTCTCTCTGTGAGTTTCTTTATCTTTTTTCTGTTTTTCTATCTCTGTCAAATTGTCTTGATTTCTTTTTATCACTCAGCTATTTTCCATTTCATTACTACTTAGGATTTAAGTTTTTATGATTTTATGCTTACCAGGCTAGATGTCTAGGACAATTAAAAAAAATGTTTGTGAACAAAGGGTTTAATTGAACACACTTGTAATAAGATCTACTATGTACCATTTATCCTATGGGATAGATATCTCCTGGGAGATAGAAAGACAAAAGCCAAACAAAAAAATCAGCCCCTTTCTTCCAGTCACCTGGGCTTATAATATATGTACCATCATTAACTTCTTACCCCCTATCACTGCCCATAACTACTCTAATCTATTGCCACATTCTGGTGATTCTACTTCAGCAACCTGCCTTGTTTGTATATCCCTCCCATCTTTCTTCAGACACTAATACCATCCTGGCTCAGGTTCTCACTATCTCACTTTGAAACTATTGCAATAGCTTTCTGATTGGTTCCCATGTCTTAAGTCTCCCAATTACAGTCAATCCTCCATTCAGATATTAGGCTCATTGACTTGACTTTATCAATGCCTTCTACTTTCCCATTCAGTAAACTCCGGGAGTTACCTATAACCTCCAGGATCAAATGTAAAATTCTCTGGGTTTTAAAATCCTTTATAACCTGCAACATTCCTATCTGTCTTGAGATGCCAGAGAGGGGCCCTGAAGATCTCTGCTCTGTACCTCAAAGAGCCAAAAAGATAGGAACTACACCTGAGAGGTGGAGATACACATAGTTTAGAGAATTCTGGAGTATGACCAAGGAGAGAGGGATGATCACTCTCACCTAAAAGTCTGATGAAGAGTAGAGCCTATTATAAGGAGAAATGACTGGATCAAAAAAAACACTGACCAATCACAATCAGAGACTCACAAGAAAAATATATTTTTCATAATGACTACATGAATACTCAGAACAAAATCAAGAGTCCCCCTCCCTTCAAAGCTTTGGAGGCAAAGAGAGAATTGGAAGGAGAATAAATAGCTTAGAATAGAAAATGGGAGAATTTGTTCAAGAAATAGTATCCCTGAAAACTAGAATAGCCAAACAAAAATCAAATGGGTCTATGAGACAGAAAGAAAAAATAAGGCCAAAATCAAAAGATTATAAAAGGAGAAAATTCAAAATGTGAGAAAAAAAGTAACTGACCTGAAAAAATGAGTGAAGGAGAAATAATTGTAAAATCCTTTGAATATGCCAAGATAAAAAACAAAAACAAAAATAATCTGGACAACATATTTCAAGAAAGTATAAATTAAGGTTGCTTAGATTTATTAAAACCAGATATAAAAGCAAAAATAGATTCTACAGGTTACCTACTGAGAAAGAAAGAAAGAAACAAACAAACAAACAAACACCAAAGGAAAAGTTCTGGAAATGTCACAATTAAAATTAAAAGCTCACATGTCAAAGAAAAAAAGACATAATGTAAATATCCAGAAAGAAGCAGTTCAAGCATTAAGGAATTACAATCAAGGTCACATAAGACCTGGCCATTTCTACTAAAAATGAGAGAAGAGCTTGGAATACAATATTCCAAAGGTAATAGCAGTAGGGTACAATCAAGGATACTCTGCAAAGTTGGGTACAATTCTACAAATATTTAATGAAATATAGTAGGTCCTGATTAGTGAGAATAATAAATATCTTTGAAGTGGTCACATATGTTTCAATTAGCACAATTTGAAGTTATAATTACAAAAAATATGGTAACTGATCCCAATCTACTCACTGGGAATATGCAGTGTAAATTGTAATAATATGACCACTTCACCGAGTTCATTATTCGAACCAATTGGAACCAAAATGTAGAGGACTTTCAAGAATTTCTAACAAAAAGACCAAAAGTAGGAACTAGGGAATTCAAACATAAGAAATCTAAAATGATAAATGTATTTGATAAATGGGAGGTGCTATATGATGATGTAATAGTAAGGAGGAAAAGAAAAAAAATCAAAGTGTTCCTTCAAAACTATGGTGTCTTCAAAGTGTATTTAGGGAGGCTAATTAAAAAAAACAGGTTTTGAGGTAGATTGGTTTTATTCTGATGGGAATGGCAAATTAATATATTAGTATAGAAAGGATGATGAAAGGAATGTAATTTGTTTTTAAAAAGGGGAGGAGTAGAGAAAGAAGAAGAAAGGGAGAGAGAGAGTGGGGAGGAAGAAAAAAGAATTAAGAAAGGAGGAAAGGTAAAAGGAAAATAGAAAAGAAAATAAGAGAAAATAGGGAAGAAAAATTAGGAGGAAGACAGAAAGAAAAAAGAACAAAAGAAAGAAAGAAAAAAGAAAAGGAAGAGAGAATGGAGGAAGGAAGAAAAAAGGGAGGAAAATAAGGAAAAATCAAGGAAGGAAGGTTAAAAGGAAAGAAAAAGGGAGAAGGAAGAGAGGAACAAAAAAGGAAGAGAGGATAGGAAGAAAAATGGAAAAAGGAAAGAATGAAAGGAAGAAAAAGAAGGAAAGTAAAATAAAGAAACAAAAAAAACAGAAGGAAAGAAGGGAAAAGGGAGATAAAAAAGAACAAAAGAGAAAAAGAAAAGGAAGAGGGAAATGGTGGAAGGAAGGTAGAAGGGGAAGGAAAAAAGGGAGAGAATGGGAAGGAAGGATAGAAGAAAGGAAAAAAGAGGAAGAGGGAAGGAAAAAAGGAATGAAAGTAGGAAAAAGGGAATGAAAGTAGGAAGAAAAGAAAAGATGGAAGAAAGAAAGAAAGAGAAAGAAAAGAAAGAAAGAAAAAAAGAAAAAGGAAGGAAGGAAGAAAGAAAAGAAAGAGAAAAAGGAAGGAAGGAAGAAAGAAAAAGAAAGAAAGAAAGGGAACAAAAGAAAAAAAAAGAAAAGGAAGAGAGAATGGAGGAAGGAAGGAAGAAAAAAGGGAGGAAAATAAGGAAAAATCAAGGAAGGAAAGTTAAAAGGAAATAAAAAGGGAGAAGGAAAAGAGGAACAAAAAAGGAAGAGAGGATAGGAAGAAAAATGGAAAAAGGAAAGAATGAAAGGAAGAAAAAGAAGGAAAGTAAAATAAAGAAACAAAAAAAACAGAAGGAAAGAAGGGAAAAGGGAGATAAAAAAGAACAAAAGAGAAAAAGAAAAGGAAGAGGGAAATGGTGGAAGGAAGGTAGAAGGGGAAGGAAAAAAGGGAGAGAATGGGAAGGAAGGATAGAAGAAAGGAAAAAAGAGGAAGAGGGAAGGAAAAAAGGAATGAAAGTAGGAAAAAGGGAATGAAAGTAGGAAGAAAAGAAAAGATGGAAAGAAAGAAAGAAAGAAAGAAAGAAAGAAAGAAAGAAAGAAAGAAAGAAAGAAAGAAAGAAAGAAAGACATAAAAAGGAAAGAAAAAAGAAAGAAGGAAAAAAGGAAGACCAGAAAAGGAAGAGGGAATGGATGAAGGAAACAAAGAAGGAATGAAGTAAAAGAAAAGAGGAAAGGAAGAAAAAAAGAAAGGCAGTAAGAAAAGAAAGAGGAAAGGAGAGAAGAAAGTCTGTTGTTAGCTCAGCAAAGGGATAATTCACTTTTTTCCAAACAGCATCATCAACAGCACATAAATTTTCTTAACTCTAAAAATTAAGCTCTTGAGCACAGGATTTTCTTAGTAAATGCAAATTGGTCTGAAGCTTACTAAGATATTTGCCTATTACCTGAAATTGTGGAGAAAGATTGGGGTCAAAGCATTCTTGCCAAAGTCCTGTAAAAAACGAAGGAGGGGGAGAGGATTTGGTACTTGGACTTGAACTTCTTATTTAACCAAAGTCCTAAAGCGTCTCAGTTGCTTGTCCTTATTTTTAATCATAGGCTCATTGCTCTGGGGCTGGAATGAACCCCAAAGTCATCTATCTCCATCCCCTCATTTTACAGATAAGGAAGCTGAGACCTAGAGAAAGAAACTGACTTGCTTATTAAGGTCACACCTCCAGAGTGAACATGAGGGATTGGATCTGAACTCAGGTCCTCCAGCTCCAAGCCTCTCCTTTCCCACTGTATCAGGCTCAATTTGTTGGTAGAGGATCAGGTAAAAAGAGATTTCCACCTTAGGGGAAGAATAAGTGCAATATACAAATGCCTTTTCTCGAGTAAATGTCTATTCTATTTAACAACTGAATATGGATGTTTGATTTACAAATTCCTGTTCCTCTGGTGCTTTTCTGATATTGGATCACCCCAACTTTTGCTCTGGCTAGAGAACATCCTGAATTCTCATTCAGTACAATTACCTTACTATCTCTCTCCCCCACAAACCAAATACAGAACCTGTTCTCAGGGAGCTTGCTCAGTCTGGATAGAAGTGATCTTGTCCAAGCATTTCATTTTTCAGAAAAAGAAACCGAAGTCCAGAGAAGACCCCAGAAGAAGCCTAACAAGTAATAGCCTTGTATACCTTTGTATTCAGAATGTTTTCCCCCAAACTGGCTAGGTTACCTCTCACTGTCAAGGACCAGAGAATATTCTCCTTCCCAGTTAATAACGAACAGCCTCAAACTCAGGGGTCTAATGGAGAGTAAACTTCCAGGAGCCCCTTTATTTCTCAGGTTATGTTTGCTCCTTTCGTGGAGAAGAGAGCCTCATTTCCTGAAACATTTAAATTGTTAGAGAATTGAGGAGGCACTAGCTAGCATTTCCCCTTCTTTTCATGAGCTAGGCTTTCAGAGAGCTAGATTTCCTTTACAGCCAGTGAATCCCCTCCCTCCCCCTCCCCCCAACACTTTATATATTAAAAAACCAAATTTTCTGAGAGTCCATAAATGAAAACATTTGGGCGTGCTCCAACTGGCTCTTAATTCACTTCAATTTAGAGAGCTAAGAATTATTTAAAGCAGCTCCAAGGTTTGCAATTAGCACTTTAATTTGTGTAAATGGCACTGAAAATGCTGTATCAAAACAGACTGTTTCTTTTTAAAAAGGAAAAAAAAAACCCTTTTAACTTAAAATAAAAATCAGAGCTCTCTCGAATCCAGTTGGCGCAATCCCTCATTTCGACCACGAGAGGGCAGCCCAAGCACGCTTTTCCGAGGTCCCCGGCGAGTAGCGGATCTCTGCACGAAGTTGCATCGCCTATGAATGTGCTTTATTTAGAATCTATTACTTTTCCTTCTTCAGAACGTGATGGATGGGATGCAGTTATTATCCTGAGTTACGGGGGTTGATGATAAATCCTATATGCATCAACTATGTATATATTATAATATTTCTATTTCTATATCCATTTTATCTATATTGAATATAACTATATATAAAGACAAGTATAGATAATATAAACACAGCCATGTATAATTTATGTAGGTATTTATTTATTTATAGTCTTTCAGGTATTTTCAAGGCCTGATGTTTCTTGATTATGAGTTCAGTTAGGGTATATATTTCTGTGTTTACTGAAACATTGCCACTATATTTGCTGTCAAGAGTGTCTTTCAACATGAGACTTTGCATTAATGGTTTTTTTTCCTCCAGCTGGTGTAATGAAGTTGAAAACATTTGCAAGAATCTCTAATCTATTTTTCCCCTGGTTTGGGGGAAGATAAGAGACATACTTGGAGAGAACTGATGTGGCCAGGGGAGAATGCTTATAAGTGAAACTCAACTTTGATGGATGCCTGAACGTAAACTTTAAAGATTTCTCCAATAAAGTTTGGCCTCTTTAGGGGGCTGATTCCAGATATTTATTTTTGGCTCCACTCAGTTAAGCTGTTGTCTTTAATTCTTCTAAAGACACTGTTTCCTCTCAGGAGTTTGTGTACTTCAGCAAAACCTAATTTCTTTTAGTTGCAATAGCCATATATGTATATATACATACATAAGCATGTATACATATACAGATAAAACACAGCTATATATGCATTCATATACATACATTTAACTAAATACTAATGATTATATTTAGCTGTATATTTAATATATACATGCATGCATAACATATTGATATATGAAATATGCTTCTAGAGAACTGAAGGACTTGTAGGGTTGTTTATCACTTAATCTTTCATGAGACCAACCTCTTTTTTTTTGAATAGCAGAGATAAGAGAATTTACTCAACTTATCCTATTTATGTATTATAGATGTATTTGGATATTGATAAGCCTCTGAGGGAGCAGAGCATGGAATCTCAGAAGTGGGAATACTTCAGAGTCATCTAGGACACCCCAGCCTTTCATTTTACTGCAGAGGTACCAAGGTTCAGAGAAGTTAAGATACTTGCTCAATGTCACTCAGCTAGCTATGCACAATGCTAGGACTCTACTGAAGGTTTCAGTCCTCTTTTCTATTGCACATAGCTGAGAAAGGGGCATGCATCCTCGAAAGCTTGTCATCCAGTTTAAGAAAGCTTAAACCCAAGATGTGGGTTTAAGTCTCTGATGCTGGCAGTTTGACCCTAGACAAATCATTTAATTTCTCATTACTTACTGAATTCAGAAAATTCTTAGGAGCTATAAGATTGAGTCCACAATAATTTTTTGTTTAGATGCAGTTAATGTGAAAACATCTTCACTAAAGAAACTATTGATCTGGTAAGAAAGAAAAGGAAGAAAGAAAAAGAGGAAGGAAGATATAAAGGAGAGAGAGAAGGAGATGTGAAAGAAAAAAAAAGAAGAGAGAGAAGAAGGAAGGGAGGAAAAAGGAAGGAAAGAAAAAAGGAAAAAAAGGAAGAAAGGAAAGAAAGAAGGGAGAAAGGAAGGAAGGGAAGGAAGGAAAAAAGGAAAATAAAGGAAAGAGAAAAATGAAAAGAAGGATGAAAATAGAAATAAGTAGAGAAGAAAGAGAGGAAAATAATAAAGGAATGAAAGAATGGGAAAGGAAGAAAAAAGGATAAAAGAAAATGAGAGGAAGAGTAAAGGAAGAAAAGCATAATGGAAGAAAGAAAGGAGAAAAGAGTGAATGACATCAAAGATAAAAAGGAAAAGGAGAGAAAAAGAAAAGAAGTAGAGAAAGGAGAGGGAATGAAAAATTTAAAAAGAAAGGATAAAAGAAAAAAGTGAAATGAAGGAATGAAGGAAGAGTAGAGGAGAGAAGAAAGAAACAAAGAAAAGAAGAAAGAAAAAGAAAGAAGAAAATGAAATCTGGAAGGTGTGAAAGAAGGAAAGGAAATAAGGAAGGCAAAAAATGGAAAAAGAAGGAAGGAAAGGAGGGAACAAAGGAAGGAAGAAAAAATTAGGAGGGAAGGAAGGAAGGAAAGAAAAGAAGGAAGAAAGGGGAAGGAAAAGGAAAAAGAGAAAGGGAGAGAGAGGGCCAGAGAGAGAGAGAGACATAGAGAGAAAGAGACAGAGGCAGACATAGACACTGATACTGAGACAGAGACACAGACACAGAGAGA
Source organism: Sminthopsis crassicaudata (assembly GCF_048593235.1). Lineage (NCBI taxonomy): Eukaryota > Metazoa > Chordata > Mammalia > Dasyuromorphia > Dasyuridae > Sminthopsis > Sminthopsis crassicaudata. The sequence continues at coordinate 41,275,110 of NC_133620.1, forward strand.
CAGACGCAGACCCAGAGACAGAGAATTGTAGAGCCCCGGAGCCCTGTGTGAATGTCTGGGCTGCTTCCTGCGATTTGCTCTTCAAAATCTCAGTATTTCAGTCAGGCCCGTGGAAGCAGCAGAGGCCCCGTGCCCCTTTGCATCCCCCCCCCCTTTCCCTGCTCTGTGCAGCCCTTGGCCTGCCCCTCCTTTGTCGCTCCTGTTCATTGCCGCTGCCGTCCCGGTGCAGGGTCTCACAGCCTTTATTCCTTCCCCGGCTGCACTCCTTGGAAGCCCACCGCCACCTTGGACTTGGCCCATTTGAAGGGTGCCCGCTGGCCTGCCCCTCCGATGGGCCGATCCCTCCCACAAGCTCCAGATCCGAAGGGCTCTCAGGCCCACCACGTTTTCATTTCTCTCCTGGTTGCACTTCTGCCTCTGCCCTCCCCCCAGCTCCCACCCCCATGAGAATATGAGCTCCTTGTGGGCAAAAACTATTTTTCTCTTTGTATTTCCAGTGCTTGGCACGGAACTTTGTACATATTAAACACTTGATAAATGCTTGTTGACTGACTGGTGCTACCCTTGCTCTGAAGCCTCCAAATAGGAATTAAGCACCTGGTGATATGCTCAAAGCTCTTCTAAAGGCTGATGTGAGGATGATTTAAGGCTTGCAAACCTAAAAAACAATAAAGAATAAAATAAATATTTATCATAATGTATAACAAACAAATATAATAAAATTAAATAAAATTTAAAACCCAAGAAATGCTAGTAGCTATTTTTAGTATGATTCATGGGCTTTTAAAAATAGATTGAGGTCACATTCTGAGAGAGCTCAACACTATCCATTCACACAAATCAGTTGTTACTAAAAAAGTAAATTTGAGTGGAAGGTAAGCCCCTTGTGAATAGGGGACTGCTTTATTCTTGAAATTGTATACCCAGAGCCTAGCATGTGGCCCAGCACCTAGTAGGCATTTAATAAATGCTTTTGGGAATCTTTCATATGTTGACAAAAATTTTATTAGTTGGAGCTGGGATTATTCTTCATTCTGACTTCAAATTTTGCCTCAGACACTTAATAGCTGCATGATCGTGGGTCACTCTACTCTGTTTGTCTCAGTTTCTTCATTTTACAATGAGCTAGAGAAGGTCATGGCAAACCACTGCAGTGTCTCTGCCAAGAAAAAAAAATACCATATGGAGTCGCAAAGTTGAATACAATTCAAAGAACAAAGCTTACTATGTTTTTTTCATCAAGAAGAAAAAAAAGGCTTTCTAATAAGGGAAAATATTTGTCTCTACTTCGGGGAAGTCCAGGAAAGCCTTCAAGTACTAGTATGTCAAAATAATAAAAGTGATACAAGGTGATGGTAGGTCCCAAGTTCAGTTATCTAAGAGTTAACTCCCATTGCTCCAGATGTTTTCTGTTTATATCTAGAACACTTCTTTCTAAAGATTTAGAAGTGAGTGGAAAAGCACTGGTTTCTCCAGAAAATCTTCCTTTGTTTAGAAGCACCAGGTATGGGAAAGCAAAATGTGAATGTCTGTCTGAAATCCTACCTTCACCTTTTGCTCCCCAAAGCAAAAGTCCATCATTGTCTGCTGAGCTGGCTTCATTGGGACAAGAACCAGTTTTTACTATACTAGATTAGGGGTTTGCTAATGTAGCAAAGTAAGGGGTATCTAGATGGTCTAGAAGTGACAGGTGGTGATGGAGAGAAAACTATGATCCTTATTTGTCTTTGACAACCTGGTCAAGATGAGCAAAAAATCATTTTAGGCTTTCTTTGACTAACAGTATACAATTAACAAGGTACATATGAGATCTGTGCAGAGGGGAATGGGAAGTAATATGAGCAGAACATGGTGTGGGTATCACCGCCATTGGCTTGGACGATATTCTCGGTGATATGGATATACAAGACTGGGTTAGTATTTTAATTAGCCACATCATAGGGCTGACTTAGGTGGAGGGGAGGAGAGAGCGTTCCAGCCATAGGGTCTTCTTACTAAACTATATCTTAGTCTGTGTCATATGGGTCTACCTGAGCTGCTGGGTGATGCTCTGGGGGACAATATTGCTCATTGCCCTACTTAAATTATTAACTAGGATATCACTGGGCTCTTTCAGAAGAAATTAGCTCTTTCTCCAAGACCAACAGAAGCCTATCCTGTGTTGCTCCCTTAAGAGTCTTGACTCAAAACCCTCCCAACTCCTGAATTGGAGACCCTCAGCCTCTGGGTAGAATAAAGGGGAAGAGTCTTCCCATCAAGTTTTTATCACTACTCTAACCCTAGCTTCCTCTTACCACTGCCACTTTTTGGGTAGGAGGACTGGGGTCCTTCTTCAGAGATTTCATCTCTTATGGTGACATAATAAATTTTAAAAATAATAATAACAATTAGCATTTATAAAATAGCTCTTTAGGCATCCAAGCATTTAGATCTCTGCCAAGACAGGCCTTTGCTAGACAAAGGTTATTTTCCCAATAACCATAAAATGGCACTTGTGTGGGCATTTTCTCCAGTTTTCAACTCTAAATTTTCTCATTCATTCAAGTAAGGGAATGAATGTATAATAAATAATTTTTTAAAATTCCTTTAACTAATAATCAGAGACAAGATTTGAATCTCAGGTCTGGGATTCTATCCATTGCTCTACAAAGTTGCCCCTGAAAAATTTCTTGGAAATATGTCATATAGTAGAAAAAGCTGTGAATTTGGAGTCCCAGGACCTCGATTCATATCTGCCATAGAAATGAGCTTGAGGATACTATTTCATTTCTTCCTGCCTTGGTTTCCCCCTCTGTAAAATGAGGCATTAGACCCTTGGGCCTCTGAGCTTGCTTCAGGATTAATCTAAGAGCTTATGATCATTCACTAATTTATCTGTTTGTAATTCCAGCTTTTGGGTCCTTGGGGTTTTATGAAGTGGGGTATGCTTATGTATATACAATTCCTGATGGCACTGGTGGAGAACTAGTATAAAATTCTTTTGCAAGTCAAAACATTTATTTCAAGGAATAAAATAACAAATACTAGAATGCTGGCTGAGTCAAGTCTGCTGGCTATATTTTCTATCTATAAGAGCCTTTTTCTTTCTTCTTGCCCCAAATCTGTCCATCTCCTGATCTCTTTTAAGAATATTTCCCATTGCTCCCACATTAAACAAGCTCTGAAAATAAACCCTGGCCCACATACCATAGACATTTGAGAAATCAGGGTAAACCTAATGAAAATTGGATAGAAATGAGAAATGGAGCTTATATCTGGATCTCCCTTCTCTTTCATTGTTTTTTAAAATTTCATGTGAATCTGTTTTACTGCAAACTCTTAGATGTACTGATGCCTTATAAGTTTCCAATCTCAGCTTCAGAGTGAAGAGACATTCCAGGCTCTGCCACTTGTCACTTGTGTCACATTGGGCAAGTCACTTAATCTCTTAGGTCTCAGCTTCCTCAGCTGTGAAATGAGGAGGTTGGACTCCATGAACTCATAGGTCCTTTCCAGCTCTAAATCTATTCTCTCTTGAGGTCTAGTCAGAGAGAGAGAGAGAGAGAGAGAGAGAGAGAGAGAGAGAGAGAGAGAGAGAGAGAGAGAGAGAGAGAGAGAGAGAGAGAGAGAGAAGCACTCAAAGACAATAAAAGTAAAAATTATTTTTAAAATTGTATGTTATGAAAAAATTCCATAAATTTGATTTTTTAAACCAAGATCAGGAAGGACAAAACCCTATTCAATAAATGAAACAATGAAAAGATGTATTTCAGTTCTTTACTTAGTAAAGAGGAATAGATTGCAAAGTAAGAAAAAAGAAATAGAAGAATGATTATTCTACACAAAAATGTAAAGAAAAATTTTATATGTACCAAGAGATATGCAGAGAGAAGAGAGAATCCCATAGGATTTCCATGGAATGACCTCTTTTCTTTTAGAATGTTGCATTAAAGACTTTCACAATCATGCTGGTTTTACAACTATAAGTACAAAGATATCACCTACGGACATTTTCCCAAGGGATAGAAAGAATTTCAACCAAATTTTTGCCTTAGTAAAAGGTCCAGCTAAATTGACAAATGGATATTCTTTTTGAATGTGTAGATTATCTATACCTTATGACAAAACCACAACAAATTACTTTTGAATTATTCAGGTGTCAATCTAAGTAGTTTGTTGTAACAAGTAGACTTAAAATGTATAATTGTAAAAAAAATGAGGAAATTACTTGCTATTCCTTACATGTAACATTTAACTTCCCATTTTTATGGACTGTTTGCCTACTTCCCTTCAACCTCCTAGAATCCTTCCCTTTAAAGCACAGATCAAATGTTCTTTCTACGTGAAGAATTTTTGGGTCTTCATGTTTATCCCACACCTGACCTATTGATTTCCCATATACATGTGCATATCTTCTCTTATAAAATATAAATTCCTTGAAGCCAGAAACTATTTCATTTATGACTTTGCATCACAGTTTCTGGAATGTGTAGTAGGTGCTTAATAAGTATATATTGGTTAATTAGAAAGAGGAGCAATGGCTGAGTGGTACAGGATAGCATTGATGAGTTTATACTTGGACAATTTAAATAGACTTATTTTGCTTTCTTTTGAAAATCTCTATTAAGTACCAGTTTCTGTTAAGCACATCACAAAAGAAGTAGATTTAGTAATAAGTATAATGACAGTGATAATTATAATTGCTATTATTATTCTCAGATAGTTAGGTGATGTAGTAGATGGAGTGATAGGTTTGAGTTAGAAAGATTCATCTTCCTGAGTTTAAATCTAGTTTCAGATACTTATTAATTGTGTGACCCTGACCAAGTCACTTCACCTTGTTTATCTCTTTTTCCTCACTTGTAAAATGAGAAGGAAATGGAAACCACTCAAGTATCTTTATCAAATAAACTCCAAAAGAGGTCAGGAAAAGTCAGACATGATTTATTTAATTCATCTTTCTCTACAGAGTTCAGATAAAGACAGCTCAGGGGTCCCCTGCTATTTTACACACACACAAACATGTGTGGGTGTGGGTGTGGGTGTATACATACATACATATGTATATATATATATATACACATATATATATATTTTATATTATATATATATATTTGATATTCAAAAACAATTGCTTTTTGTAACTTATAGTATTGAAAAGTAAATTTTTATTTAGACTCGTTGAAATCATCTTTTAGACAACTCTAATAATATATAGGATGGTAGGGTTAATATGTGCACTTCATCTTGTTTCTATCTCATTTTGATTTTTTCTAGGAGGTCTATATTATGAAAGATTTTCATTCTACCTAAGAAGGAAGGAAACAAACACTTACTACGCTGTGCATCCAGGAGCACACAGAGAATGATTGTCTGAGGTCAGATTTGATCTTGGCTCTTCCTCAGTGCTCTTTCTACTGTGCCAACTAGCTGTCTCTGTACACATACAGGTGAGAGATTGAATATTTGGAATGGTAGCATCTATCAAAAATTGTTCTTAAATTTTTGTGCATCAGTGATAATGTGTGAGCAACTGTAGTTGACATTGTTATCCTCCATAATGATGATCTGATTCCAGTAAAAAAAAATGTTGAATTCTCAAGGATTTGTCTACAATTTGTGGTCTACAATTGTTTTTGTTGTTTTTGTATCCCCATTGCTTAGCAAGGTGACTGGGACACATTAATATTAATTTATTAACTAAGTTAACATCTAAGAGGAAGGATGAGACACTGGAGACAAATAGACCAACTAAATAGAAGGCTATTACAATTGTCCAAGTGAGGAGAATAAAAGCTGGAACTGGGGCAGACGTCCTATAATTGGAGACAAGGGGATTTATGTGAGTTTGTGAAGTTTGAATTGACAAGATTTGGTAACTGATTTTATATTGGAATTAAGAGACAAAGTCAGGAATGTGGCAAGTTTTCAAAAACAAAAGAAAAGTCACTTTTCCCCCATTGTTTCACTGTAATTTCTGGGCTGGCTCTTTGAAGGATCTCGGGACCAGCCTTGGTCTTAGTGGAAGAGTGAAGTAGGCAGGAGAGCCACCAGGAGGATGGTCAAAGATGGAATGTCTCATTTCCAGTCCTCTTAGCCCTTAAATACCTCAGTATGATTACATCATTATAGCACACTAAATATGTGTGAACTAGAGAACCATTACATCACCATACTAAGTACTAAGTATATTTGAACTAGAGAACCATTATCTAATCAATTATACTGAGTAAACACCTTATTGTAAGTATCCTTGTTTCAAGGATACTTCTCCTAGAGTTCAGGCCCTCTTCATCACCCAAACTATTAGGTCAAGTTTTTTTTTTTTCTTCTTAGATCTCCTTAGATTATTTTTTAAAATATATTTTATTTTTCCCAATTACATGTAAAGATAGTTTTCAATACTCATTTTTTGTAAGATTGTGAGTTTTGAATTTTTTCTCCCTTTATTCATTCCTTTTCCCTAAGACAACAAGCAATCTGATCTAGGATATACATATGCAGTAGTGGAAACATCTTTCTATATTAATTATGTTGTAAAAGAAGAAGCATATAAAAAGGGAAAAAGCCACAACCACTCCCCCCGACCCCCAACAACAACAAAAGTAAAAATAGCATGTGTTGTCTTGCATTCAGATTCAATAATTCTTTCTCTGGATGTGGACAGCATTTTGCATCATGAGTCTTTTGGAATTATCTAGCAACATTGTTTTATTGAGAAGAGCTCAGTCTCTTATAGTTTATCATTACCCAATGTTGCGATTACTGACTACAATGTTTTCTTGGTTCTGCTCAACTTACTTCACTCAGCATCAGTTCATTTAAGTCTTTCAAGTTTTTCTGAAATCTGCTTGTTCATAAAATTTGTATTGCACAATAGCATTCTATATATTCACATTCCATTTATTTGGTCATTTCCCAATTGATGGTCATTCCCTAAATTTACAATTCTTTGCCACCAAAAAGAGCTGCTATAAACATTTTTGTACACGTAGATCTTTTCCCCTTTTTATGATCTCTTGGGATACAAACCTAGAAGTGATGTTGCTGGATCAAAGGATGTGCACAATTTGATTGCCCTTTGGGCATAGTTCCAGAATGGCTCAGTTCACAATTCCACCCATGATGCATTAGTGTCCCAATTTTCCCACATTTTTTCCCCAACATTTATCATTGTTGATTTCTCTCATATTACCCAATCTGATAGGTGTGAGTGGTTTTTAAATGTGTATTTCTCTAATTAATAGTGATTTAAATTATTTAATCACATGACAATGGCAAGATTTAATTTCTTCTACTGAAAACTGCCTGTTCATATTCTTTGACCATTTATCAATTGGGGAATGATATATACTCTTATAAATTTTACTCACTTTTCTCATATATTTGAGGCCTTTATCAAAAAAAAAACTTGATATAAAAATTCTTTTCTATCTTTCTGCTTTTCATCTAATCTTGGTTGCCTTGATTTTGTTTGTGTAAAACCTTTTTAACTTAGTGTAATCAAAATTCTCCATTTTGAATTTCATAACATTATCTCTCTTCTTTGGTCATAAATTCTTTCCCTTTCCATATCTTTGATAGGTATCCTATTCCTTGCTCTCTTAGTATGCATATGTTATCACCTTTATGTCTAAATCATGTACCTATTTGACTTTATTTTTCTATAGGATGTGAGATATTAATCTATGCCTAATTTCTACCATACTATTTTCTAGTTTTTCTATCAGTTTCTGTCAGATAATGAGTTCTCATTCCAGAAGCTGGAGTCAGATTTACAAAATAATGTATTATCATTGTCATTTACTGCCATTCTTATGTACTTAACCTATTCCACTAATCTACCACTTTTATTTCTTAGGCAGTACCAAACAGTTTTGATGATTCTGCTTTATAATGTGGTTTTAGATCTGGTATGGATAGGCCCATCTTCATTTGCATTTTTTCATTACTTCTCTTGATATTCTTGATCTTTTATTCTTCCAGATTAATTTTGTTATTATTTGTAGCTCTATAAAATATTTTGATAGTTTGATTGGTATGCCACTGAAGAAGTAAATTAATTTGGATAGAATTTTCATTTTTATTGTATTAACTTGTCCTACTCCTGAGCAATTGATATTTTCCCAGTTATTTAGATCTGACTTTATTTGTGTGAAAAGTATTTTGTATTTGTGTTCACATAGTTCCTGGGTTTGTTTTGGCAAGTAGACTGCAAATATTTTATGCTGTTTACAATTATTTTAACTGGAAATTCTCTTTCTGTCTTTTGCTGCTAAGTTTTGCTGGTAATATAGAAAGAATGAGGATTTATGTGAGTTTATTTTATATCCTGTGATTTTTCTAAAGTTGTTAATTATTTTAAGAAGTTTTAAAGTTGATTTTCTAGGATTCTTTATATATAATATCATATCATCTGCAGAGTGATAGTTTTGTCTTCTTGTTGCCTATTCTAATTCCTTCATTTTCTTTTTCTTCTCATTGCTATAGTCAAAATTTCTAGTATATATATTTCAATAATAATGGTGATTTTTAAATTAAATCTCTTTGATTTTGCTTTGCCTGAGTTCATCATTGCTAACCTTGCCTTTTTTTTTATTTCAGCTCTGTGTGTCTCTGATTCAAATGTGTTTCTTTTTTCCCATTTTCTTTCTTTTTTTCTTTTTTGCAAGGCAATTGGGGTTAGGTGACTTGCTCAGGGTCACACAACTAGACCGTGTTAAGTGTATGAGGCTGGCTTTGAATTCAGTTCTTCAATTAGCATCAGTTTATATAAGTTTTTCCAGATCTTTCTGAAATCAGCCTGCTGATAGTTTCTTATAGAATAATAATGACACTATTTTTAGTTAGCTTTTGTATCTCCTTTTCCATTTGGCTAATTATACTTTTCTTTAGTGGATTCCCCCCACCCCATTTGACCAGTTCTATTCTTTAAGGACTTGTTTCCTTCAGTCAATTTTTTGTTAGCTTTTGCAAGCTATTGACTCTTTTTTACACATAATTCTCTTTCATAACTGTTATTGGTTTTTTACCCATTTTTCTTCTACATCTCTTACTTGATTTTTAAAATACTTTTTGAGCTCTTCCAAGAGGACTTTTTGGGCTTGAATCCATTGCATATTCCCCTTTCACATGTAAGCATTCTGACATTATTATCCTCTTCTGAGTTTATGTTTTCATTTTTCCTATCTATAGTAGCTTTCTACAGTTTGGAATCTTTTCTATTTTTTTGTTGTTATAAACTGTTATGTCACTTTGATCCAATGATATCTATTAAGCTTATATCACAAAGAAATCTAAAGGAGGAGGAAAGGATCTTATACATACAAAAATATTTATAATAACTCTTTCTATAGTGGTAAAAACTAAGAAATGTCTGAACAAATTATGCTCTACAAATATAATGGAATACAACTATTTCATAAGAGAAAATTAAGTGGACAGTTTCAGTGAAAACTTGGAAGTCTTGTAATGAACAGAGTCAAGAGAACAATTTGTACTAAAATATCAACCTTATAAAATCAAAGATTTTAATCAACTTAATAATACCCATTATTAATCATGAAGATCACAAAGAATGCTGTTTAACTCCTGAGAGTGGGGCAGTGAACTAAATTTTAAAAATGATATGCACATTTTAGGACATAATTGATGTGAGAATTTATTTTGCTTAATTTTATATATTTGTTATAAGGATTCTCCCTTTCCCTCATTCTTGTTAATTGGGGGCAGGGGAAAGGGTATAAGAATTAGGTGTATAAGATATCTACTTCCCTTTTAAGCTTTGGTTCCATGATGCATTTTCCTTACTCCAAATTTCTAGTGAGAATCTGCTTCCTATTGCACTGACTGGAGTTGAGCAGGGATTTTGATAGGAAAGGGTGAAAATCAAGTTAAGAGAGACAGAGATCTCAGCATGCTTATTGATTTCATCTCACCAAGGTCAAAAGTTGGGATTGGCAAAAATCTTCCAGTCTTCAAAGCCAATGTAGGTGAAATATCATATTGAATCCCTGAGGTGTGGGAGTCTTTTTTTTAATACGGAAAAATGTAGTTATAATTCCTTTCTTTTTGTTACATTTCTGATGCAAATGATTGACAGTGGAAATGAGAACTCAAAGAAAATTAGCTGATGTGAGTTAAGGTGTAACTCCAAGGATAGCCAGGAGGACTTAAAAAAATAGCAATATAATGTGCATTCATTTTACAGGGTTCCCATAATACTCTAAGGAGCTAATCTCTGGATGAAAAGTCATGTTTCTATATGAGTGACAATATATAATGAATTGAAAATTAGTATTACCCAGAGGGCAAGGGAGAATTGCACCACATTATAAACAAGAAATTAGAAAGGAGAAACAGGGTGTAAGAGATGGAGAATAATGAAAAAATGAATACAAAGAGGGACTGACTAATAATGTAGTAAGAGCAAGGAATAACTGAAGACCCAAGTCCACTATTGGTCTCAAGATATCAAGAAAAAGAAAGGAAGATTCAAGTAGATTGACTAACACCCCATCCCACACCTTCTACCCCTTATGAGGAAGCTTGGATGGGTTGCCATCCATCTGTGTCATTAAGGGGGAAAGCCAAATAGAAAGAATTCAGGAGGAGAGAATTGAGTAGCAATAAGAAGAGTGAATAAACTTCTCTTCCTCGAGACTCTGAAGTTGTATATCCCTGAAACTAACTGTTTTGTTAGGACTAGTTAGGATTTCTAAGATCTGTTTTAGTTCTAATGTTGAAAGATTCCACCATCCTCTGAAATCCCTTTGTAATTCAATTTACTATGAGAGCATTGACACATGAAGAATGCCAGGGAGCTCCTTCCTGAAGAATGATGATGACTGAAGCATGTTTGTAGACAATCTGTTGTTGTACTTGCTCTTCTGTGTAGTTGGGAAGAGTCTTTTTTTTTCCATTGGTTGCATGGTCTGATCTGTCAGTCTTCAAAAACTCAAGTCAGCTCAGTCTGTCCCTTTGCTTCATTCAAGTCTGGAAAAGTGCAGTAATTACTTCCTTAATAGTCTTTAAGGAGAGAAGCACTCTGCAAGAGGAAGGGCCATTCCATTCTACCTCTCCCAGGTCTATCCAAGACCATTTGGTTCCTCAAAAATGGCCCTGGGTCCTTGGTTTCTTTTGATATTTTTTATTCGAGGTGCAGGCAGTAGTCTCCAACCTTGGAAATTTCAAAAGGTAGATGTATGAGCTCCAGGAATTGGGAGTTCAGGAATTCAGATGAAAATGTCATAGGCTGCCAAGTGGAGAGCAAATATTCTACAGGAGTGTCAATCAGGTATGGTGAAGGTCAAAATGCCTATTCTTGACCAGATTAAAATGTAATTGAGAAAAACAACAAAATAAATAAAAATCCAATAGAAAACAGATTTTCTTTTGCTCATAAACATACAAAAAAGTTTCCTTAATACTAAACAACAGCAACAAAAAGCTCTTTACTTAAATATGATCATTTCCACTAGCTATTAATTTAGCTCCCTTTTTTTTGGATTAATTCCTTGATTCAATGTCTATACTAGGTGCTTCCACTTTTCTTCTATCTCTTGCTTCTAAATTCTTTACAATTTTTCTTCTGACCTTATCATTCAATCGAAACTACTGTGTATAAAATTAACAGGAATTACTAAATCTTATGTTCTTTTTTCAGTCCTCATTTTTCGTGATTTTTCTTTAGTTTAGAACAACAGTGATAACTCTCTTATCATGGATACTTTCTCTGTTCTAGGTTGTTGAGACACTGCTCTCTCCTGATTATCCTCCTACCTGTATGATTGTCATCCATGTGGTAGCCACTGATCATAGCTGTTTTTCCAAGGATTCTGTTTTCCTGGTTATTCAATTCATGGAGTTGGAGAAGGAGAGCATTTGGAGTATGGGGGATAGAGAAAATGACTGGAGCACAGAGATGGAGAGTCTGTAGCACAGCCAGGAGGACAGTAAATCAGAATACTCATCACCTTACCAGGGGTTCTCAAACTACGGCCTGCAGGCCAAATGCGGCCCACTGAGGACATTTATGGGGCCACTGGGTTATGGCAAATGGGCTGAGGGGAGGAGACAGAGTGTGAGTTTTTGTTTTTACTATAGTCCGGCTCTCCCACAGTCTGAGGGACAGTGAACTGGCCCCCTATTTAAAAAGTTTGAGGACCACTGCCTTACACGTTATCTATTATGATTGCCTTCCCTTCGATCTCCCAACTTTGCTGCTGAAATGATATTCTTCATGCTTAGTTTTGAACATGTCGGCTCTTCAAGAAAGGGAGAAGGGAACAAACACTTGTTTAGTGCCTACTATATGCTAGATACTAAATTCAGTAATACACAAATATCATCTCATTTGATTTGCCCAATAACTGTGGGGGGCAGGTACAATTATTATTTACCTTTTATAGTTGAGGAAACTGGGGCAAACAGAAATTAAATGATTTATCCAGGGTCATCCAATTAGAAATATCTGAAGCTGGCTTTGAATTCCATGTCCATCCTATCTACCTTACCATCTAGTTTCCTGTAAACTCTAATGGCTAATCTGTTGTCTCCAAGAACATATATAAAGTCCTCTAGCAATGAGAACTTTTTACAATCTGACCTCTTTCTATCTTCCTGGGTTTTTAAACTTTTTTATGTAGTCTAACAGGATAAACTTCCCACTTCCTCCTCCATCATCTGTCTTCCCCATTCCTGGGATGCTTCCTCCCTTACCTCCACCCCCCTGTCTTCCTGATTTTTTTTTAAACAAATCCTGTTCGTTGTAGGAAGTCTTTCTGAGTCTCATCGTCTAAACTCCTGTTAAGTTTACCTTTCATTCACAATGTATTATTTTGTATGTTCATATTTATTTACATATTCTCTTCACTTATATAGAGAACACCTTGAAGACAAAGATTCCATTTTTTATGGGCAATATTTAGCACAGAGCTTGGCACATAGTATGTATTTAATAGATGTTTATTTACTGACAGACTAATTGCAGTTCTCTTCAAAAGCCACAGAACTGCTTGGTTGTTGTTTTACCCAACTATTTATTATCTATGTCACCTTTTGACTAGAATGATGGTAATAAAAACTTTTAGGGTTATTTCCTCATAAATTTGATGCCCTTTTGGGAAAATATTTGGACATTTTGAATCTTCCCTCTCTTCTCATAGTATTTATACAGGTCTTCTCAAACATAGTAAATAAGATAAAAGAAAATCACCAATTTTCCAATTATTAGAACTAACTCCTAGATGAGCTCGTTAGCTGGGACTTAGGTAGATAGACCTTGGTGTTGTCTTTTAACAGAAGGCCAACAAACCATTAGAAAGTGGACTTTTTCCTGATCTCTCTCTCTCTCTCTTTTTTCCCTTCTATCCTCAGGAACCCTTAATGGCTGTCTTGGGTCAGAGGCAAAAGTATATGGAAGCTCCCTGCTTGCACTCATAGCTCCCTATGTACAGGTCAGGGACTAGAGACACAAGCATAGATTTTCCAGTCTAAAAGACGTCTTTAGCTGGGACAAGTATCAAAATAATTTCTTTAGACAGATTTATGCTTGCCCATGTGGCTTTAGAGGGACAACTATATGAAGTAGGCACTATAATTATTATCCCCATTTTACAGATGAGGAAATTGATCCCCAGAGATGTTAAATAATTTGCCCAAAATCAAATAGGTATTAAATGCTAAGACAGAGATTCTTGGGGAAGCTAGGTGGTGCAATGGATAGAGAACTAGCCCTAAAGTCAGGAGGACCTGACTGAGTCCAAATCTGGTCTCAGACTCTTAATACTTCCTAACTGTGTGATCCTTGGCAAGTCACTTAACCCCAATTGCCTCAGCAAAAAAAAAAAAAAACCAAAACAAAACAAAACAAAAAAAAAACAATTTCTTAACTTGTGTGTGTGTGTGTGTGTGTGTGTGTGTGTGTCTGTGTGTGTCTGTGTGTATACAGGTGGGTGGGTGTTAGACCCCTCTGGCAACATGTTGAATTCTATGTACCTGTTGTTATGGTATGTATGTTAGGTGAAATCCTTGGAGAGATACGCTTTAAACTCAGGTCCCCACATTCCACTTTCTTCCTTTTGTCTCTTTAAATCTGAGCAAATGTTCCAAATTGGCAATCAGTCTTAAGAGTAACATTGAAACAGTGAAAATACTTGATCTATGTCACCTTTTGACTAAAATGATGATGATAAAACCTTTTAAGGTTTGCAAAACACCATATATACATAGGTTTTTTCTCAGGGTTGCTGGTTGTGTTTCATAGCTGAATGAAGGTGACCCTAGCTCTTGGTGCCCACCATCTCAAGCAGGACCATCCATCCTGGATAGCTTTGAATTAATGCCCTTCAGTGGACTGTGCATCTATCTTTAAACAACCGCAACAAAACCAAGTGCAATTCTTACTTAATTTAAATTTGCTTGGTTTTATAAGTACAATAAGGCTATAAAGGCTCAGTTGATCATTTCATTAGACTGGTCAAGGCAAGACACTGATCTAGAAAATAGGATTTAAACTTAATGGTCTTTTAGTAGTTATCTTGTAATCACTGTTTTTTTATGCAGGATTTTTTTTTGCATAAACTGATATGTATTATTCACAATTTGCAGTATTTTAAAAACTATACAAACCGGACATAACCACATTTGAGTTACTTGACAGGCTCACATAAAATGTTTGGGCTTCTCTGATAGTTCCATCAAAGATCCATTTAAACTATGCAAAAGAACATAAATTTATATAGGCTCACAACAGGCTTAAAGTAGGTTGCCCATTTTTCTAGTTATTTTTATGACTAGGAAATTTTTGCTACATTTAAAGCAATTAACCATCAATTAAACCTTTAAATTTATTATACTTTTACTATACATATATATATATTTGCATATACACACAGACACCCATATTAAAATGCCTATATATAGATATATACAAATACATATATGTACATATACATTAACATGCACCTGCAATACAGGCTATACATGTATAACCCTATACTTGTGTATCCTATACATGTATATATGCATATATATGCTTATATGCATGTTACATATATATATATCTTTATATACATATGTATATATATTAGGTTTTGAAATGGAATTGAAACTATACCTATATTTTTCTTGATTTAGAAAAATCCCAGGTGAGGAAATTCCCTCTACCAGTATATGTTCTCTGATTCTTATAATCTGACTTGCCTAGACCACTGAGAGGTTACATGACTTACCCTGGATCATGTTGGAGGGGAAATATTTGGACCAAATTCTGCCTTGTTTGGAAGTTAATTACTCTACCAAATTGTATCTTTGGAGATAGAAGGGATCTACATCTACTTTTATATCTATATGGCAAATACTTTTGATGGGTTCATGTGACTATTTCCTCCATGCCCTTGTACCATTGATAGTGCCTCCCCTTTGAAATATTTTCCAGTAAAGGTATATACATATTATATAATATACAGATACATGATATATATGTGAATATATATATGATATATAGGAATATATATATATGTATATATATTTGCATATTGTATCAATAGAATGTGAACTACTTGAGTGCAGAGACCATGGAGTTTTTTGTTTTTGTTTTGTTTTTTGCTATTTTTTGTATCCCAATACTACTTAGCTTATGCCTAGAACATAATATATGCTTAATATTTGCTTGTCAGTTGACTGATACATATCAGCCAATGAGTAAACATTTATCAACTGCCCACTAAATGCCAGAAACAAAAATACAACAGTCCTTGTCTTTAAGAGCTTAAGTTGTATTGTGCTTATGTACATATAAATAAATGTACATATCTATATAGATATATGGATAGGTAGATAGATAATCTGTACTAGATTGATACAAACTAATAGAAGGAAAGAAAAGGAGAAGGGCTTCAGCAACTGGGGAAGAATGGGATCTTCATAGAGGAAGTAATACTTGAGTTAAGTTTTAGACAGAAATACAAAGTAGAATATTGCAAAGTCTGGCATTACTGAACAACTGCCTTGCATCAAGGTTTCCCAAGATGTGCAATGAGGCTAGCTCAGAGGGATTCAGTACTAGCAGGCTAACTATTAGATGATGAACTGTGTGGGATTAACAAAAATGGTCTCTCAAGACCAGGGGTGGTGGTCATCCACCTTGTGGACATGGTTGTCTTCTGAAATTCCAGTTCTTTTAAAGCACTGAAGCAATAACCAAAGCAGAGAAGCTCCTCCTTGCTCATCTTCAGAGATATCAGAGGACTTTGCCTTTTAACTCCTACCACAATGTCAAATCCATTTTTAGAGTGATTGAGGTAGACTTTCTCAGATGGTAGGAATCTAAATACATCTCTTTCCTTCACTTAGGTAGTTTGGCATATATTCTTTCTCTTTTAGAGAAAATACTATCATCCTTTTATGAGTTTTGTTCAATTATTTCAGTTCATGTCTGACCCCTTGTGTCCCCATTTGGGGTTTTCTAGGCAAAAATAATGGAGTGGTTTGTCATTTCCTTCTTCAGCTCATTTTATAGATGAGGAAACTGAGGCAGACATGGTTAAATGACTTTCGTAGGGTCATATAGTAAGTATTAGAGGCAAAATCTGAATTCAGGTCTTCCTGACTCCAGAGCTAGCAGCTGCCTTTAATGATTACCATCCATGAAACAGCCAAAGAACTTGTGTTCCAAATAACAAGTGAGAATCTCTGGAAAAGAATGCTTTCAAGCTTGTCTGCCAGATCCCCATATCAGGGCTACTGAGCATTAGAAACAAGAGCTGGTAGATTGTTACTCAGCTTCCAGCGCACATCTTTCCTCTATGTTAATAACATTTTAGGATTTCCAGAAATGGTAAACAACTTAAGTAAATGATAGAAATTGAATGTGGAGAAACACATGATATTTCTATTTAGCTTTATGTTGTTGGATCATTAACTGATCACCAGTTTTGTAAATTATAGCCATGGAAGCCATTCTAGAAGTGCTCAGGTATGAATATACTCTCAGAGTAGTATCAGATGCAAACTAGAGTAAACATTAGAAGTGATGGTAGTCGGGTCCCAGCTCTAAGTCTATTGCTCGGACTGTGAAAAAATACATAGATTTGCCAAGAGATCTATGATCTTGTTGAGATGGATGTCCCCTTCAATGATGCCATTAGAAATTCTAAGCTAGAATTTATAGTAAAACATTTATAGCTTTATAGAAGTGAGAAATTTTAGAGTTCGGCCAATTCAATCCTTTTATTTTAGAGAGGAGGAAATTGGGTTCAGAGAGTAGAAGTGACTTTTCCAAAGTCACCACAGAACTGGAGTTCATAATCATTTTTGTATTGTGGGTTCCTTTTCTAACATGGATTGTACTATTTAGCAAATAACTAGGAAATTCTATGTGCATGTGTGCATGATAGCATACTTGAGTAAGTGTGTGTCTCAATGGTTGGAAAAGCGTTATTTTGGAGGCTCTGGGTTTACATCAGAACTCCCTGGGGGATTGACTAAGCCACATAATTTTCCCCTACTTTGGTTTCTTCATGAATAGATTATCTTGATATGGATAAAAAGGGTATGTGTTGAGACACAAATAGAATTGATTATAAAGCACCCTGAAAATCTAAAGGACTCCAGACATGCTTAATGATGATACTATACGGTAGGGCATCATTTCTGGGAAGCAGCAGGACAGTTTTCTTTCATAATGACCTGACAGATGGGTTATGGTATCTAATCCCCTTAAACCCTAAAGCTCTCTGATAGGAGACGCTGTAAAAGGACAGATTATACAGCATGTTGTTCTTTTTATGAGGCCTTTCCCTTCTGTGGCTGGGCTGTGTTCAGGCGCTTTGCTCTCTCAGTACATGGCGTGTTAACCTACCACCTGCAGAAACCACAAGGAGCAGAAATAGCCACTAAAGGGCTTTGGTGGGAAGAAGCCAGGAACTTTGTTGTTTCCTGTGTTTCAAGGATCTTCACATGGGGCTTTTTGAGAGGGCTCTGCCCTCCTAATTCCTGTGATGGCTTTCAAGCTGCATGCATTGGACTGAATAGATGGACAACCTTTTAAATGACTTGGTCCTGTCCTTTGGAAAAACTGGGATTTAGGGATGCTGTTCCCAAACCTGCTGAAATTTGGGAATATCAGTGTTATATCAGAGTTTCGGTGACATTTTCATAAGAGGTAGATTCTTCTAACTCTTCTGGAACATAATAAGAAAAAGCTTATTTTAGCATTTAACTGAGAAGCAAGTCTCTTAGCTAGCCCCTGATTGAACTACCAAGTGGTTTACAGAATTATATGTTATATATCTTACATACCATTTGGTACTTTTGTATTTCCCATTATCCTTATCAGAACCTCTTTTAAAAACCCCTCACTGCCTTGGGAGACCAATCACCTAATAAGCATTTATTACATATCCACTATCTGCCAGTCAACATACTGATGATAGAAAGATGAAAAAATAATAGTTCTCATCCAATTTCTGTCCTATTCATTCATTCATTTACTTTTAAGCATTTATTATATGTCAGGAACTATTATTAATTGGAGGTAAAAAGGCTGAAATGCAATAATCTCTGACACCAAGGAGATTACATCCCATTTATGGGAAGAGAACATGGACTCAGCTAGGTGTGCACAAAGATAGTTGAGGAAATGTAGCCACTAAGGTGATTAGAAAGGGCTCCATGTAGGAGATGGTTCTTGAGCTGAACTTAAGGGGACATAGAGATTCTAAGAGGCTGAGGGAAGGAGGAAACATTTTCTAGGTAAAGGGGCACATCACTAGTTGGAAGAGAGAATGCTATAATGAAGGGTGGCAAAGAAGCCAGTCTGACTGGAAGCTAAGTGCACAAGATGCTACAAAGCCTTTAAAATAGGTGGTAGTTAGATTTTAGAGGATGTTAAATGATGAATAGAGGAATTTATTTTATTTTGGACTGTGAAGTCTTATTTTTTTGTTTTGGGTTATCGCCCTTTGGGAGCCTGGTGAAACCTCTGGGCCCCTTCTCAGAATAAAATTTTTAAATCATAAAATCAAATATATAGGATTATAAAGGGAAGCAAATTGAAATACAATTCTTAAAACATAAAAAAAATCATGAAGCCCAGGGCAAAAAAACCCTTGTTTTAGAAAGGTAAAAGAAGTGACTCATGCTTCATGAATGAGGAAGTGATATGGTCATACCTTGTGCTTTTGGGATTTGGATGTTTTCTTTTGGTATTTGGTATTAGGTATTTAGGAATACCCAAATGGGGCATGTGTGTTTGCCAAGCAGATTGGAAAGGACTCTAGAAAAGGCAGAGACACTTCTCAGAGTGTAAGGTCTTTTGGGAACTTTTCTTATCTGGAGGAAAAAAGATAACAAAACACCAAAAAGACACAAGCTTTTTTGCTTAGAATGAGCATCAAGTTCATTGTGGACTTTTAAAACTTGTCCAGTGGTTGTCTTCAAAGATGAGATGATTCAAACCAGTTCAATTGTTCAGTGATGAAAAGAATTAGCTACACCCAGAGAGAGGCCTGTGGGAACTGAGTGTGGACCTCAAAATAGCATTTTCACTCTTTCTGTTGTTGTTTGCTTTAATGTTGTTTTCTTTCACAGTTTTTTTTCTTTCTTGATCCGATTTTTCTTGTGCAGCAAGATAACTGTATAAATATGTACACATATATTGGATTTAACATGTATTTTAACATATTTAACATGTATGGGACTACCTGCCATCTAGGGAGGAGGTGGAGGGAAGGAGGGGAAATTTTGGAACAGAAGGTTTTGCAAAGGTCAATGTTGAAAAATTACCAATGCATATGTTTTGTAAATAAAAAGCTTTAATAAAATTTAAAAAAAAAAAAACTTGTCCAAAGTGGAGATTTCTTGAGCTTCTTAGTTCAGGTATTTTCCGGGTTACCATACTATTTCCTTTTCCCTCTCACACCAATTGTTTGCCCTTTCTAACTTTCACCTGCTCCAAAGGATTATTTGTAGTTTTCAATGCTTTTGATCATACAACAAAACCTTAGGTTTAGAGCAGAAGGTTTTTTTTTAATGTCAGTATTAATATGGCTTTCTTTGGGGGTATTCAACCCAGACTCAACTAATAATCATCAGAAAGTAGCCATACTCTCTGGGGTTTTTCTATCTGTACAGCATTAACAAGGGTAATGTTTAGATCATCCATCAAGAACCATTCAGGAGAATGGTGGAAAGAATATCATGAAGGAAATATATATCCTGAGCAAAGACAAGTCAGTGATGTGGTCAGAATGAGGGATAACCATTGGGCAGCTTGCATGCTTATAGCTATACAAAAATCGAGAACTTCATGTAAGATTCCCTTTGGAAGAGATATGGAGGACATGGACAAGAGCTTAAGGTAGGGGAAAACATGGATGGATCGCAACCTGGATTATTGGAACCAAAGACATAGTGTCAGAAAAACCTGAGTTCAAATTCTGTTTTGTATACTTATCAACTCTATAGTACTAAGCAAATCATTTAACTTCTCCTATTCTCAATTTCCTTTTCTATAAAAAGGTGAAAATAATAGTATCCATCTAATAGGTTATTGTAAAGATCAAATGATATTATGTATAAAATGCCTTGTAAACATTAAAATACTATATAAATGCTAAATAGATATTATCACTTGGAGACAGTGCCCACATGGACAAGATTTCAGATTCATTAAAGCACCCACCAAAGTGTGTTCGAGTTGGATTTTTTTTATTTATTCTGAATTATGCTTGGCCCTAGACACTATGCATTGAATAAATGCTAGACTGAGCTGAGTCAGGTTTCACTGACATTTATTTCTTAAGGTGTTTGCCTGGAAAGCTAAACAGCCTAGATCTCATTTCATTTATGACTCGAGTTCTCCATTACCTAATTGGCATGTAAATGGCCTGCTGTTTATTAGGGGAGGTACAGTATGAAACAGCCTCCAGATGTAGCTATTTACAGGACAGCCTTCAGATGTGTAGACTGTGGGCCCCTTCACATAAATTCTGTGGGCAAACTCAAGACTGAAGTTTCCTTAGATAGTTAGGATATTATGGAGAAGTTAAGTTACAGATGGCCACTCTCATGAGGCTAATTAGTCAAGCATATCTCCTTTCTCTGGGTCAATGTCAAAAACATCCTTTACCTGGGTTGCTGAGAAGCTAAGATTCGATTTTTTACAAGGTGCCTTGCTCAGGTATAAAAAAAGGGCATCATTTAACCACTAAACAATTAGGACCAATTCAACTAACAAACATTAAGTACAACAACAAAACTGAAACACTGTCTGCCCCTTGGTAGCTTACATCTTACCAAAAGTACAGAGTATAGCTAAAAATTAGGACTTATGTACACAAGGTAAATAAAAATAACAGAACAATTCCAAGAGGAAGGAAGCACTAATAACTGAGGGGAAGAGCTCAAGAAAAGGCTTCCAGGAGTTGATACCTGAATCTGCATTGAAGGAATCAAGACATTCTAAAAGCTGAGATAAGAAGGGACTACAATCCAAATATGGAGGACCAAGCAAAGGTACAGAAACAGGAGAAAAAAAAATATATTGAAAAACAGGCTAAATTGCTTTTAAAAAATAGAGATGGCATAAATATGAACTATCGGGAAGAAATGAAATCAGATTGTATCATATAGGGTTTTAAATTCTAGACTGAGGATACTGCATTTTCCTGTTGAGGTCCTAGGGAGCCATTGAGGATCTGGGGATTGGGGAGAGGCAGAATCTAAAGTTGTGTTTTAGGAATATCAATTTGACAACACATATTCATTTGATAAATGTAGCTTAAAACTTAAACATTTGATACCAAAATAATTACCAAAGGAGAAAAAGTTATAAAGAAGCATTAATGTGTTTAAAAAAGAAAATTTTATCAATAAATGGGAACAGGCCACCATCAATATGTTATATTTCATTATTTAAATTTAATATCATGGCAAAACCTCACACTAATTCTCATTCCTTGTAGAAATGATGCTAGCTACAAGTGATTGTCTTAATTTTCATCCAGATAATCTCTTATTCTAATGCATTGTTGCAGATTTGTTAGGAAGAAGGAAAAGGAAAACGCAAAAAAATGAAGAAATGAAGTAAAGCATATGTTTTTAATTTCTGATCCCTCCTACTTGTGAGTACTCCCCTCTCCCAGGAGAGTAATAGGATCATAAATTTACAACAGGAATGGACCTTAGAGCTCACCCAATCCAATCTCCTCATTTTATAGGCGAGGAAATTAAGGTTAGAGAAGTAAAATATTGCCCAACAATTGCACAAGTGAGAAGTAGATGTTTGTATTTTTTTTGTTTATTTTTGTATCCGTCCTCCAGTTTTGTGTGTCTCCTTTCTGATTCTGCAGCAGCAGGATGATAGTAATACTAAGAAATACTAACAATCCTCTATCTTTTGTAGATAATCTATAAACTTTAATTTTGCTGTTAATTGTGAGATGTGAGATCTTTATCCAATGTCTAACAACTGGACATTTTGCAAGAGAAGCTACTTCATAATCATATTTACTTTTTTACTATAAGTGAAATAGAAGAAGGAAAGGGAAGCTAAATGGAAGGAAGGCTCATAGATCTTCCTCGGGGAGATAAAAGTGCTTGTGGAGTTGATTTTATCATACACTCAAAAAGAAACAAGAAATATTGTTTCATCAGCTATTACAGTACTAATGCTTAGTATTTTCAAAAATCCTATCATGGAAATAACCGCAGTTTATTACCTACATTGTTGTTGAGGAAGATATAGTAGAGAAATTCTGTGAAGAACTTGATAAAATCTTCCAAATCAAATTGACATGTATGCTGATAATTGGTGACTCCAATGCAAAGAGAGGAAAAGGTGAGAATAGAGACAAATCTAAGGGAAAGCAAGCACTGAACATACAAATTGAAAAAGTAAGTCAGCCCCTGCCCAGAGGAAGAAAGTGATTTTCTACCCTCATTTCTACAATCTCTACCATCATTTTTACAGGAAACGAGAAAGTTATATTGATGTTAATGTTAAACTTGAATAATATAACATCAATGGTCACCTGCTCCCATTGATCTATGAAGTTTTCTTAAACATGTTAATGTTTCTTCACACTTTTTCACTTGTTATAGGTGAAGAAATTATTTTGGCATAAAGCATCTGAGTTTCAAGCTACAGCTATTGAATGTACACACATATATACATATATAAACACAGCTCTGATTCTGTTTCTCCCTAAAGCAAGGTCACATAGGATCATTTGTTGTTGTTCAATCATTTCTGTCTCTCTGTGACCCCCATTTGGGGTTTTCTTGGCAAAGATAGCGAGAGTGGTTTGTCATTTTCTTCTCCAGTTCATTTTACAGATGGGGAAACTGAGGCAATGTTAAATGATTTAACAGTTAGTACATGTCTAAGGCCATATTTGAACTCATGATAACTCCTCCTGACTCCAGGCCCAGCACTCTATGCACTATGGTATCATCTAGCTGCAACACACACAGGTAGTAAATAGCAGAGATAGGACTTGCATGACTTAGTTCATCGGATTTTACACCACATTATGCTGGTCTCAAAAGTCATTTCTTCCACATGAATGAGATTTTCTTTCTTATCCCACCAATTCTCTGCCCTCCTTTGTTCTTCTTACTTATTTTATCCTTGAGGTTTTCTTAAATTAGCAAATATTACCAAACACAACAAAAGTAAATTAGAAGAATGTGAAAAGTGGATCATAATGTTGAATTCGACACTGAAACAAATGTTGTTTCAGAAAAAAAATCCCAAGAAAAAGCAATGATATAGGACGGGGTTCTCACACTTTTGACCTCAGGACCCATTTATAAAATTAAACTGAACATCCCTGATGCAGATCTTTTGTTTATGTGGGCTATATATGTCCATATTTACCATGTTAGAAATGAAGACATCTTAATATTATGATAACATTAATTCTTTATGGATCCTTGAAGGATCTTAAAGACCCCAGACTATACTTTAGGAATCACTGATATAGAAGGAGGAGCAGGAGAGAGAAGTGTCATAAATCCTAATGGGGAGAACATATGCAGGCACCTGGCTCACAATCTGGGGCCAGTCCCACTTTCTAGACTCACAATTTGAATTGCTTAGAAAGGACTCAATTTTCTCACTTAAAAAGGTTAGGTGCTTTTTCCTAATTTGGGGAGTTGCCAACATGCATACAATTTGTGTTATAATATCTTTGACCCTCTCTCATCATTTTCATTATCTTATTCCAAAATTACAGCTCTTCTACTATTTAAATAAGGAACTTAGTGGTGCTTTTTATGATGACTGTGCCTATCTGTCTTGACTTGACAGCTATTGTTCCTGGAAATATGTACCCCATTATGGAATTCCAGCTATTCTCTTCTTCCTTTGGTTCTTTCTTCATAGAACTCCAAAAGGGTAGCCCCTTCATGGACTTTCTGCTTTCCCAATTTTCTACTTGCAAAAGTTCTAGTTCCTTGCAAGCTTTAAGCAAAACAAAGATAGCTTGTTAGATAGCTCTTTTTAGGACTATTAGACTAGGTGCTTCATAGATGAGATGTTAACTATCTAATACTATAACAATACTAAATATAATATCTGAGAGGCAGTAGAGCCAGACTTAGAATCAGAAAGATCTAATTAGGTCATGAGTATGGCTTCTTATGTATATTAGACACTGGAGAACTCTTTTAACTTTTCACTGCCACAACCATTAATGGATGGGATTTCCTCTTTTCCAGAGTTGATGTGATGATCAAATGAAATAATGTTTATAAAGCACTTAGCAGAGTTCCTGGGACATAGTAGATATTTAATATTTCATTGATATATTGGAGTTCTCACTTCCAGTTGATCAGTGATGGACAGAAACAACTACACCCAGAGAAGGAACACTGGGAAGTGAGTGCAAACTTTAGCACCACTATCTTTCTATCCAGGTTACTTATACCTTTGGAATCCAATACTTAATGTGCAACAAGAAAATTGGATTTACACACATATATTGTATCTAGGTTATACTGTAACATATGTAAAATGTATGGGATTGCCTGTCATCCAGGGGAGGGAGTAGAGGGAGGGAGGGGATAATTTGGAAAAATGAAAACAAGGGATAATGTTATAAAAAAAATTACTCATGCATATATACTGCCAAAAAAATTTTATAAATAAAATAAAAAAAGATATATTGGAGTTCTTTACAATGATGAAACCCTAAATCCATATTCTGGAATTTACTATTATTGATAGCAATAAACAGCATGAATGAAGATCTTTATAGTTTACAAATTGCTTTATATGCATTATTGACACTGAAACTGATGATGGATCTGTGAAGCAGATATTTCCATTTTACAGATGAAGAAACTGTGATCCATGAAGATCAGCAACTCTCTCAGAGTCATATAACTATTCAATGATTGCAGCTTAATTTGAATCCGAGTCTTATTTTGGGGATTTTCATCATATCATTCTGTGTTGTCCCACTTCCCACATACAATGGATTCTGTCCATATGAATCAGTCACCATGAGAGTCAGGGGTCATTGAACAATCACCATCTTAAGCATTGAAAGTTTCCCATTTGCCCCAGGGGGATTTTTTGCAATCATTATATTTCACTAAACATGCTATTACATTTTTAAAGCTTAAAGAATGATTGTCAAAAGACAATAAAAATAGAAAGTAGGCAAAGTTGTAATGAACATTAGGTACTTATGGGATGTCAAACTATTTGACATCAGCTCAAGAGTAATGAATGATAAATCAATAGATTGTATGAAGGAAATAGTGTGATCTGCCTCATTAGTGGTTCAGGCACCTAGTAACTAAGTGGAATAATAGCAATCAAAGCAGCAATGATCAAGCTTTAAATTAATGGCTACTGTATCTTGAGAGCTGAAGCAGGCAACAGAAACACAAAGACAAAAATGAAACTATTCTTGTCCTCAAAAAATTTACACCTATTATAAGACACGTAAAGTCTTATAAAAGCCAAATCTTTCAATCGGGTACAAAAAATCAACTTCATAAGGACAAGATGGAAGAGAATTAGACAACTGTTGTTCTGAAAGGGAGCTGGGGGTTTTAGTGAATTGCAAGCACAGTATGAATTGGTAGTGGGATGCAACAACCACTCACTTCATTGATTATCCTCCAGTTTCCCTTTAACTCTAAGTTTAGTTTCCCTGGTTCCCTTTAAGTCTCGGTTCAAATGTTAATTTCTGCACAAGTTTTTAGTCCTTGGTCCATTGGATGTATCTTGTATGTGATTAGTTAGGTAATTAATTAATTTGGTGGGGAGGCAGTCTGGGTTAAGTGACTTGCTCAGGCTCACACATCTAACAAGTGTCTGAAGCACAATTTGAACTCAGGTCCTCTTGACTTCAGGGATGGTCCTTTATCCAATGTGCCCCATGACTAGTTATTAAAATGTGAACTCTGGATCAGCCAGGTGACGCAGTGGCTAGAGCACCAGCCCTGAAGTCAGGAGGACCTGAGTTCAAATCTGGCCTCAGATACTTCCTAGCTGTGTGACCCTGAGCAAGTCACTTAACCCCAATTGCCTCAGCAAAAAAAAAAAAAAAAATGAACTCCTTGTGGGTGAATGGCATACTTGATTTTCTTTGAATCTCGGTGCTTAAATAGTGACTGACACATATACACAAGTATTCATTGATCCATTGAACAAAAGTGTAATCTTGGGCTACATTAAAGGAATATTATTATGTAGGATATTATTATCTGCCTTTGGAGAATTGGGTCCAGTATGGGAATCTGTGGTTTAAGAATATTGATAAGTTAGGAAATATCCAGGGGAAGGCCTCGAACCCTTGACATATTTGTGTCAGTTGAGATAATAGAGGTGGTTCACCCTAGAGAGAGAAGACTCAGGAGAGACAGATAGTTGTCCTTGGAGGGAGGTTTTGGTTTGTCCCCAAAGGACAGAACCAGGAGAAATGAGTGGAAGCTCTAAAACAAAAAAGAAGCATAAAGATTTGTGCCTGTCCAGAAGGGGAATGATTTGCCTTGAAGGGCCATGTGTCTCCTCTCCTAAGGATTCTTCAATCAGGAACTATGTGACTTTGTCAAGTGTGTTAATGGTGGGGGATTTCTTTACCTTATGGGCTAAACTACATCAAGGATTCCTACCCCATAGTCTTGAAATTGTTTTGAAAACTATATTTTATATGATTTGTTTCTTTTTAAAAAAAATGATAAATAATTTATGTTCTTAAAAAAACCTTCTGAGAAAGGGTCCAAGGCTTTGTTAGATTTCCAAAGAGCTATAATCCAAAAAAAAGTTAAAAATCATTAAACTAGATGGTACCAGATCCCTTCCAAATCTTATATTCAGTGACTCTGTGAAGTACTTTTATGGGATCTGCAAAATAGATATGAGATAATCATTTTCTTTTTTTTTTTTTTTTTTTTTTGAGAAGGAGACACTACTATCTGGTGGGAGGGAGCAGTAATTAGGAAAGGCTCCATGTAGAAAGTGGTTAAACCTTTTTGTTAAATATTTTGAAGGCAAATAGGATTTCTAGGATTCGTTGATATATTATTGGGATATTCCAATATATGAGATATATTCCAAGGATAGTGAAGACAGCCTATGCAAAGATTTAGACAGATGAGATGAGATGAGATGAGAAGGACGAAATGAGAAAGAAGATCCTTGTATGTGAGAAACACTATGATAAAGAATCTAGTCCATTTAGCATCATCAACTACAGTTTGCTTTCAACGTTTAGAACTTTACATCATCCATCCCTCCACCTGCCACCTCCTTCAGCTGTATCTATGCTCACACCAATTGCATTGTGGATTTCTATGCTTCCATTTCAAATTCCTTCTATGGACCATTTAATGAAAGGGCCAAAGGTAAGTATTAATGCCACTGTCTGAAAAACAAGTCCCTTTACAACCAAACAGGGAAACACTGTTCCAGTGATGCTGGCAGCAATCATGGGGACACAGGGAGGGGAGTACAGCGTGGAAAGCAGTTTTCAACTCAGAGGAGTAAATTTTAAAATCTAGTATAGATGAGTCCCAAGGCCAAGCAAGACCATTTTAAGGTCTGAAATTGAAATTTTTTCCCTAATAAAGTCTTTACCCTGTGACAAAGGAGAGGCCAGATTGAGGGAGTTCATCAACCCCGGGGTAGCTGTTCAGACATTGATGGTAAACTCAATCTTCTCTTTCCTGGTATAGGAAAACCCTGACTGGAGTCTCTTTTGATTTATGCCTGTCGATGCTAGTTACCCTCAGCCCTCTCCTGTCTGTACCTTCTCTCTGCTTCCCTGTGTAACAGAATCACCTGGAGCCTTGTGAGAAAGAAGGGAACCTAACATGGATTCTTTGAGCTGAAACAAGGAACAATCCTGATCAAACAGTTGCTGTTTTTAGAAAGGTAATTCTCTGTTGCAAGTGACACCCTTATAAAGTATTTCTGCACTAGAAGGAAAACAAAGATGCTGAATGTAGCCATGTCTTGGTACTGTCTGGGGATTTCTTCCTTTCTTTCTCTTCTCTCTCTCCTCCTCCCTTTTCTTGTTCCCTTCCTCCCTCCTTCTTCCTTCCCTTCCATCCCTCCCTCCTCTCCTTTCCCTTCTCTCCCTTCCATCCCTCCCTTCTCTCCTTTTCCTTCCCTTCCATCCCTCCCTTCTCTACCTTCCTCCATTCTATCCCTTCCATCCCTTCCATCCCTACCTTCTCCCTTCCTTCCTTCCTTCCTTCCTTCCTTCCTTCCTTCCTTCCTTCCTTCCTTCCTTCCTTCCTTCCTTCCTTCCTTTTCCTTCCTTCCTTCCTTCCTCCCTTCTTTCTTTCTTTCTTTTTCTTCCTCCTTCCTTCCTTCTTTATTTCTTTCTTTCCTTCCTTCCTTCCTCCCTCCCTCCCTCCCTCCCTTCCTTCCTTCCTTCCTTCCTTCCTTCCTTCCTTCCTTCCTTCCTTCCTTCCTTCCTTCCTTCCTTCCTTCCTTCCTTCCTTCCTTCCTTCCTTCCTTCCTTCCTTCCTTCCTTCCTTCCTTCCTTCCTTCCTTCCTCCCTCCCTCCCTCCTCTCTCTCTCTCTTTCCCTTCCTCCCTCCCTCCCTGCCCCCCAGAAAATCATAAAGATTGTTAACAAATCATATCAGACAAATGAAAATGTCTGAACTAAACATTTTAGCTTGGAATATAGTTTATAATCTATCTGACTCTTCCCTCATACTCCTGGAATAAAAGTAGATTATCAACTATGAATCTAGGTGGGAGTTTGCTATTCATTTAAGTGGTTGGTTTTTATTTCCTAGATAGTGAGAATGGGGGGATAGCTTTTGCTGTCCCTGCCCACTGCTGTGGCTACTCAGCTGGGTTTCTTGCCCACACAGCCTCACCAAGTAGGTTTGCTTAGTAACAGCACATAGCAGAGAACTCATGGGACATTGATTGGCAGTGGGATATTAGGGACCAACAGCCCATCCCAGCAGGGAGTCCATAGCGGTGGGCGGCTTGAAGTCATAATGAGCTATAATTGTTGGCAGACAAAAATGAGGAGGAAGGGAAGGAATTTGAACTGGACCTCAACTCCCACTCAAGGAAATATACAACTCTAGTCCCTGTTTTCCTTGTATGAAGGCAGGGAAAGAAAATAGAAAATGAAAGCAGTTGTTTTGATAACAATAGGTAGGCTCTCAGAGGTCAAGAAATGGAGGGTTGAGACTGTCAAAATGGAAGTCTTTGATTTTTAATCGATGAGAGAATCAGACAGACAGAGAGACAGAAACATACACAGAGACAGAGAAGCAGAGATATGCAAAGAAATAGAGAGTGACAGAGACAGAAGAGAGATATAAAAGCAGAGAAGTGAGAAAGAGAATATTTATCAAGTATTTACTTTGTGCCAGGAACTGTGCCAATTAAGCAAACAAAATTGTCTCTATCCTCAAGGAACTTACATTCTAATAAGAGTAGATGACAAATAAAGGGATAAGGCAATAAGTAAAGAAAACAAGGAATCCAGAGGGACAATCCAAGCCTAAGAAGGTAGTGAAGGGCCTTTGATATCATTTGAATAAATCTGGGAAATAACTCTGTAAGTACAGAGGAACTCCCCAATGCCATCTGGGAAGTGATATTAATACAGAGGACTGAGAATAGTGGAAAGAAGGTGGGATACATATTCTGAAACCCTGAATTTTATTTCTAACTCTGCCAACTACCTGCCATTTGACTTTGGACAAGTCAACTTGCCTATCTAAAGAAACTGGATGAGATTATTTCTCAGGGATCTTTATATGATTCAGTGGGTCTAGTGGGGTTCTGGATAGACTGGAGTATGAAAGGCTAGAAGCCATTTAGGAAGCTATTACATTGGGATAGTCATGAGCTGAACTATAATAGTAGAAATAGAGGCAGAGTAATGGTTATGAAGAATATTACCATGTAAAGACCTAAAAAAAATTAGGTGCCATGGGGGAGGATTCTGGGAAGATGGTGGAGTAAGTTGGTAAATTTCAAGCTCTCCCAATTTTCCCCCAAAATAGAACAAATTTGCTTCTTAGGGCGAACAAAGACAGCTGAAAAATCAGGAAGACTTGGGGCAGAACTGAGGTCTTCCAGATGCAATCTGAGAAGATCTGAAGACCTGAGGTTAGGGATTAACTTGTCTGAAATGCAAACACTTGTGGGCTAGCTCCATAGAAACATGGAACCACAGAGACTTTCACCACTTGGACTGTTTGTGTATTGGTGTCTCAGTCCAAGAAAACTGAGGAAACTTTGAGTGATCAGGAATGCCAGGCCCAGCGGTCCTCCTAAGACACAGCCCTGAGGGAGAAGGAACCAGCACATTGAGGGGAGTGGGGTCAGTGGAGTAAGGCCTGCTGGCTGTGGGCACTCACAGGAACGGGGCAGTTCTGAGTTTGGGGTTCTAGATCAGAGGAAAGGTCTGAAGGGAATCTTGTGCCATCATCTCTCCCTACCCCATGATTAGAGGTACTTATACTAATACCTCTTATTTTTAAAAAAATGAACCAACAAAGACGAAAGAACCCTATCATAGATACCAACTATGAGAACAGAGAAGACAAAAGTTCATCTTTTAAAGGAGGACACTAAAGTAAAAAAAAAAAAAAATCTCCTATCCCAAAGGGTAATATGAAATGAATTCCAATGAGAATTCATAGAAGAAATTAAAATTAAAATTTAAAAAATTTAAATTTACAAATCAAATGAGAGATATTGAGGAAAAAATAAAATTAAAAAATTAAAAATAAAAACCATCCAAGAAAAACAAGATCAGTTAACCAAGTACAAAAGGAAATACAGAGTCTCAAAGATGAAAATAACTCTTTAAAAATTTGAATTGGGCAAGGGGAAGGCAGTGAAGCTATGAGAGACCAAGAAATAACAAAACAGATTACAAAGAATGAAAATATAGAACAGAATGTGAAACATTTTATAAGAAAAATGGCAGATTTGAAAAATAGATCAAGAGAAAATAGAAGAATAATTGGACTGCCTGAAAGTTGTGACCAAAAAAGGACCTTAATACAATAATGCAAGAGATAATCCAAGAAATTGCCCTGGAGTAATTCAGGACATGAGGGGAAAGTACAAATAGAAATAGAAAATAGAAATAGAAAAATTCCACCAATCACCACCTCAATGAACTCCTTTGTGGAAAACACATAGGAATATTATTGCCAAATTTTGAAGCCCCCCAGATCAAAAAGAAAACATTTTGCAAGAAGCAACAACAACAAAACAATTCAAATACACCGGAGCTACAATTAGAATTTTACAGGATTTATCAGCAGCCACAAGAAAAGATTCTAGGTCCTGGAATCATATCTACCAACAATCAAAAGAATTAGGCCTGCATCCAAAAAATATCATATCCAGCAAAATTATCTATAATATTGAATGAGAAAAAATGGACATTCAATGAACTTACAGATTTTCAGGATTTTCTATTAATGAAACCCAAACTTTATGGAAAATTTAACATATAAGAGCCAGTGCCAAAGATCAGTTTCAAGGAACTCAACATGGACAAATTGTTTATGTTTTTTTTACATAGGAAATGCATACCACATGTTTAAGATTGACATCAACAATAGAGAAATTCAAAAGAAAAATTGGGACAAAATTTTAGGTGAAAATAGTAATTATGGCATACAAATGAAGTGCAGAGGAAGAACAGACTCAGAAGGGGTAGGAGGGCTTGTAGTTCTTAAAATCTATTCACATCAGGAATGGGTTAAATAGGCAACACTACACATATACTATGAAGGGCATAATACCCTCCAAAATCTATAAAGAAATAAGAGCAAAGGGATGAGTCAGAGCAAGAAGCAAAGGGTATGGGAAAAAGAGAAGGGAGGGATCCATGGATGGGGGAAGTTAAATAATAGCAAGGTAAGTTAAGGAGCAGAATTAAAGCAAGGGTCAGCAGGGATAAGAAAGATATATGTATATGTATATTTCTACTTATGTATATGCAAATATATCTCTTTTAAGTATAGCTTGCTTGGTGAGGGGGAATGAAAGAGGGGAAAAAGAATAAAGTAAAAAAA
The DNA here is from genome assembly GCF_048593235.1 of Sminthopsis crassicaudata. Classification (NCBI taxonomy): domain Eukaryota; kingdom Metazoa; phylum Chordata; class Mammalia; order Dasyuromorphia; family Dasyuridae; genus Sminthopsis; species Sminthopsis crassicaudata. The sequence continues at coordinate 41,307,629 of NC_133620.1, forward strand.
AAGTGAGCAACAGAGAACAAAGACCAATTTACAATGAGTAAAGAAAAATGGACACTCATGAATATAATTTCTTCTACATATATATATATATATATATATATATATATATATATATGTATATATATATTTTTTTTCTTGATCTGGTCATTTGTTTTTATATAGTTCGAATCCTCCCTGATGTTCTTCTGGGTACATGACAATGCTCTCTTTTGTTTTGTTTTCATTTTGTTTTGTATTCCTTTTCTGTTTTTTTTTCTTTTTTTTATTATTTTTTAAAGAAAATAAAATTTTAAAATAGATGCTGTCCAGTGATAAAAGAAATTGCCAAATCTTCTTTTCTCTGAGAACATAAATACTCCTGGTTTCCCAGTAGACACATCTAGTGCCTCAGACTGGGTGGAGCGGCAGATGTGACTATCTGTTTGCCAAACACCAGACATATGCCCCTTTGCCCCCCCCATCCAATGGCACACCTGGCCACCTGTACATTTTCAGGAGGTGGCATGCAAACAAATGCTGGGGATACCAAAAGTCAGTTTTGTGATCAAGCTGATCTCCACGGACAATTTTGTCCCATGTTTTTGCAATGGAAACGTCATTATATTTTGAACACTAGTCTCCAGCCTCCTTATAAGCAACAGTCAGGTCAGTTTCAGTATGTAATAGCTCCCACTCAGGTTGTAAAAACTTCAATGTACTTAAACTAGTCTTTCCCCAAAAGTTAGCAGTAAACAACTGGGCCATAAAGCCTTTTTTGAGAGGCAAGAGAACACCAATTCAGAGGCTGTAATTATTATTTCTCTCATAGTGATGACTCTTTAGGAACACAATTAAACAAACAAACAAGGCGTCACATTCTGCTTTTCAATGGGTTTATTTTCCATATCATCATTGACTTTTCGGTGGACAGGGAGAGTAAAACATTTTCATTCTTCCTCGTGGTAAATCCTAGAAGTGTGGCAAAGCGTGTGCACCCAATAATTTCTGCGTAATCAACTATCTGATTCCCATAAACGATCTACATTTCATCTCTCTCACGTGGCTATTTGTGTTTGGAGCAGTTTCAAGTCGTTGGAGAATGTGCTTGTGTCGGCAAGACCCACAGTTTTATTCCTCTGCAGCTGAAAGGCCGAGAAATGGAAATTATAGGGAAGTTAATGAAAAACTTACTTGAGATAGATTTGTTCAATAGCTTTGGGACCCCATGATTTTATGTTAGCATTAACTGGACAATATATTCCATTTAGGAGGCACGGTAGTCTTTAAAGGGGTGGAGGTTCAGCTGTTATTTGGTCGATCTGCTATTTGCTGCCTTGGTAGGAAATGGATCATAACATCCTAAAATCATGACTGTAGAGTCATAACTATTCTTAGGGACATCTAGTCCAAACACCACAAAACACCAAATACCAAGCAGATGAGGAAACTCAGGTCCCAGGTTATGTGATTTGCCTGAGATAGCTTTGATAGTAAATGATATACAGGATTTGAATTCTTGACTCCAAATCCAGCAATATTTCCACTGTACCAAGTGACTTTCCTAATGTATCCCTTTTCTCACTTATTTGTGGGCAGGCTGCAGTACCAGTCACACACACACACACACACACACACACACACACACACGGCACTGCATTTGTTGGCAGACAATGCTTCTTTGGGAGGAATACATCTTAATATAATAATGTTTTCTCCTCTGGAAAATGAGGGATAGTAGAGATAGCCTAGAGGAGTTCTAAAATCCTTTCTGCTCTAAAGTTTTATGAGTCGATGCCAGTGACTTACAAAGTCCTGATGGATTAAAACATTGCTCAGATGTGAATTCACACAGTATATACAACAGCACTGTACAAAGGTCCAAGATCTGTTTCTAAGTTCTAGAATTCAGGTTTTTATTTACATTACATAGTAAGAAAATTGTCATAGAGAGGCAAAAGAACAATCTGATATCAGACAGCAAATGCATGACAGAACTCAAATGTGAAATTGGAGACCTAGAATTCTACCAACAGCATAGTGCTCTGCCATGTTGTTTGTGGGCTGCTTTAATCAATCTATTGTACTTGGAATTACGCTTTTAAGTTTCTCCATGGTCTGTTTCTTCTTAAATTCACCTCTCTACATAGTTGCTAAAATTATCTTCCTAAAGCATATATCTGACCATCTCAGTTCCCTGCTCAAGAAAAATGCAATATCTTCCAGTTGCTTCTGGGATAAAATACCAAGCTTGGCATTGAAAGCCCATCTCCATCTGGTCCCAGTCTTCCCTTTCAGTTTATTGTATATTACTTCATTTTGTGAATCTTATGTTCCAGAGCAGCTAGCCAGCTTGTTCTTCCCTGAACTTGGCAGTTAATCTCTTGCTTTTATTACCTTGTATAAACTGCCCCTCCTCCACTTGTAAAACTCTCCCCTTGTTGCCTGCTTTCTAGGCTCCCTAGTTTCTTTTAGGTAATATCCCGGGACCATCTCATATAGGAAGAAATTTCTTCTTCTTCTTCTTCTTCTTCTTCTTCTTCTTCTTCTTCTTCTTCTTCTTCTTCTTCTTCTTCTTCTTCTTCTTCTTCTTCTTCTTCTTCTTCTTCTTCTTCTTCTTCTTCTTCTTCTACTTCTTCTTCTTCTTCTTCTTCTACTTCTTCTTTTTCTTCTTTTTCTTCTTCTTCTTCTTCTTCTTCTTCTTCTACTTCTTCTTCTTCTTCTTCTTCTTCTTCTTCTTCTTCTAATTCTTCTTCTAATTCTTCTTCTTCTTCTAATTCTTCTTCTTCTTCTAATTCTTCTTCTTCTTCTTCTTCTTCTTCTTCTTCTTCTTCTTCTTCTTCTTCTTCTTCTTCTTCTTCTTCTTCTTCTTCTTCTTCTTCTTCCTTCATCTTCCTTCATCTTCTTTCTTCTTCTTTGTCTTCTGCTTTCTCCTCTTCCTCCTCCTTCATCATCATCATTATCAACATGACTAGCATTTAATTAGGATTTTAAGATTTATAAAATACCTTACAAATACGATCTAATTTTATCCTTACAATAACCCTTGGAGCAAGGTGCTATTGTTATTCCTAATTTATGGATGAGGAAACTGAGAAAGACAGTGATTAAATGACTTTGTCTAGGATCACACCTGTAAATATCTAAAACTAGATTTGAACTCAAGCCCAGTGTTTTTTCCACTGCGTCACCTAGCTGCTTCACTGCATTAAATCTTATGGTTTTTTTCTCCTCCTCCTCTTATGTATTATCATGTATATGCTTATCTGTTTATATAGTATATCTGCCCCAGAAGAATATAAGCCTCTTGAGGGTAGACACCATTTATCCCTTTGATTGGTATATAGTAAGAATTTGACAGATAATTTTTATTGGATTAGATATCTTTAAACCTAGTAGCAAGCAGGAAATTTAGTAATGTTATCATATCAAACAAAAAAGAATAAAAAAGAAAAGAAAATAATGAAAATGTTCCTCAAAAAAGACAAGCAGGAGCTTTTTTAGGAAAAAAATGCCAGGAGGGCAAGGGAATTAAAGTTCAGTCCAGACCAGGATTAGTTGAAAGACATGATGTTGTTATTCTGAAGGAGACATGATAAGTAAGGATTGTCATACGGAAGAAAGATTACATTTGTTTTGCCTTGTCCCAAAGGACAGAATACAGACTAATGGGTGGAAGTTAGAGGGGGGAGGTTTCAGTTAGATATTCAGAAAAATCTTCCCAGGGGCAATACCACAAGAAAAATCCCTCCAGGTTGTCTGAAATCTATTAATTACTTTCTTCTTTCATTCATTCAAGAATACTAACTTTACCTATCTGTACCACCATCCAGTCTTTGACTTGATCTCATCCATAAGGTTATGATAAAAAAACATGGTGAAATGCATTGCTGAAGTTTAGGTATATTGTGTTTGTTATATTCCTCTGATCTACTAGTCTAGTTACCCTGTAAGAAAAAGAAAAAAAGGACTCCTCCTATAGGATCTGTTAATGGATCCCACTTGCTCTCAGTAATACCTGCTTATTTTTTAGTCAGTTGATCCTGGGCAATGGGTGAAGTGCTCACCATGTGTTAGACACCCTCCTAATTGCTAAAAATATAATGAAAAAAGATACAATTCCTGCTTTCAAGGAGCTCACCGTCTAATTGGGAGACAACATGAAAATCAGTAGAGGAAAGGCATTTGTATTAAGGGAAATCAGGAAAGACTTTTTACAGAAGAGACTTGAAGGAGTCCAGGGAAAGCTGAAGGCAGAGATGAAAAGGGAGAATATCCTAGGAATGGGGGATAGCCAGAGAAAATGTCCCAAGTCTGGGGATAGAATGTTATTTTTTAAGGATTCTAGTGTCACTTGATTACAGAGTATATGGGGGTGGTGGCAAGAATAATGTATAAGAAAACTAGAAAGGTAGGAAGGATCCAGATTATTAAAGTCTGAATAAATCATTGATTATGTGATATCATTATCTCCCATGGATTCAATTATCTTTTTGCAGATTATTCTCAAATTTATTTATCTAATCTTAACCTCTTTCTTGACTTCTATTTTTCATACGTCCATACTTCAAGACCTACATGTCTTTGAATATCATAAATTCAATACGTCCAAAACCAAAGCTGTTATCTTTCCCCTCAAATCCTACCTCCCATTTGCCCAGGATGCCAGCTTAAGTTTCATCGTTACCTTCCTCTCATCGCCATGGCCAATCTTTTGCCAATACCCGCTGATTCTATTTGCAAAACATTTCCTTTATATCTCCTTTTCTCCTGATATTTTATAGTGGTGGAGGCCCTCATCTCACTCCTGGACTTCTGTGATAGCCTTTGATTCATTTCCCTACTTAAAGTGGCTCCTTAATCCCAATCCATCCCTATTTACTTATTAAACAGATCTTCCTAAAATTCCAGTCTGATTACTTTACTTCCAGTTCTGTGGGTTTCCTAATATCCTCATAATGACCAGGTTCAAGTATTAAGACCTCTGTTTTGTTTTTAGAATGCTTCATAATTTAGCCCCTTCCTATATTTATAATTTTCTTATATTTCACACTCATTTTGTTGCTCAATTGTTGCAGTTCTATCTGATTATTACTCTTCATTTATGGTTTTCTTGGCAAAGACACTGGAGTCATTTGCCATTTCCTGCTCCAGCTCATTTTATAGATGAGGAAACGTAGGCAAAAAGGGTTAATGACTTGCTCATGGTCATACAGCTAGTAAGTGTCCAAGACTAGACATGAAACAGTTCTTTCTGATTCGAGGCCTGGCATTTTATCCACTTCTTCACAATTTCCCCTCATATTTTCTTTCTTTTTGATACTTTATATGCTATGATTCACCTTCTTGTTGGTCTTCATACCAGGCACTCTCTCTCCCAACTCTTGTCCCTTTCTTCTGCTTCCTGGCTTCTTTCAAGTCTCAGTTAAAATCCTATCTTCTATGAGGATTTTTTTTTCCTAATTCCTCTGTAATGCCTTTGCTCTGAGATTATTTTCAGTTTATTCTGTATATATCATGCTTCTATATGTTTGTTTGAATGATTCTCTCCCATCAGACTTAAGAACCTTTAAAACAGGGGCTGTTTTTGCCTTTCTTTGTATCTTCAATGCTTAGCCCAGTGCCTGACATTTAATAAAAATGCTTATGAATTTAGACTCAATGTAATGTGTGTTTAAGGAAAAGAAAAGGCATTTTTAACGGAGTATGTAGTAGATACTGATAAGATACAACTGTTCTAGGAAGATTTCGTATAAATTAACAACATAGCAAAACCTAGTATAACATATCAAACATGACAAAAAAAATTCCTTCTTCTTTTTTAGCATTTATTTAATTGAATCCTGTTTCAGATGCATAGTAATTGTGCAACCCCCAACATCATTTGATTTCACCCCGTCCTGATTCCTTCATGTGTAAAACAGGGAACTAGAACTAATGATCTCTTATGTTCCCTCTACTTCTAAATCTGCAATCCAGTGATCTATGATCTCTCTTATTAGTAACACTTAAGACAGGCAAAAATCTAATTCCCATAAAAAGCAATCCTACCATTTGTGCTATTTGAGATGCATTTCTTTGGCTCTTGAAGAATTTTGTTCTTGGAGAATCCTTCCTATTAATACTAATGTTTCCAGACAGGCTTATACTCTAAGTGCTAGCAGGTAAACATCTTAAGGATGTATAATTATTGCCTCTAAGAGAAATAATAGTCTCCTCATACAGGTATTTAAAGGCCTCCAACCATATGACTCCCCTATGACATTTCCAGTCTGATTTCCTATTACTCTATGTATTGGCCCTCTGAGGCCTCCAGTTTTAGATTTAGCTAAGTATGAATACTCTCCGAGACAGGAGAGCTAATTTTACCTTTATTGAGAATCAACAAAGGATACAGAAATCAAGGATATCTGATGGAAAATTGGACCCAAGAGCTGTTGTAGCTAGTGGATGGCCTCCCTCTGCCTATCTCTGGCCCCCATAGTGAGTCTCATCCCCCAAATCTATCAGGTCTGAGGTGAGGGCCTCATTAAGTCAGAGAAGCCATGACCCTCCTCCCTAGAATCGCTTATAGTCTCAAAGGCTGAATGCTGAGTTAGATGGGGTATCAAGGGGAATTAATAAATCTGATCCTCTATATCTAGTTTATCATGCCTTCCTTCTCCTCTTTTTGTAACCTTGGTTTTTCTGGAAAGGTCTTCCAAAATCCAGCATTGTTTTCCTGCACTCACCAAAATAAATTATTACTATGACCACTGCCCTTGGGGTACCCTCTAGATCTATGTACAATAATTGTCTTATTAGGGGAAGGGGGTTATAGAAGGACCTGATCAAAGCTCGTCATCCTCCCTCTATACTTCCAGTCTACTATTTACATTCCATCTTTTCCCTGATGCTTAATTTTATTTTTGCTTATTACTTTATTTTCCCTAATACTTGTAAAAACAGTTTTTAACATTCATTTTTAAAACTCTTGAGTTCCAAATTCTCTCTCTGCCTCCCACTCACCTCCCTCCCTGAGAAATCAAGCAATTTGATATGTTAAACATGTGTATCACGCAAAACTTATTTTCACATTAGTCATGTTGTGAAAGAAAACACAGATAAAAAAACGCTCAAGAAAAATAAAGTTTAAAAAATATGCTTCAATCTGTATTCAGACACCATCACTTCTCATATGTCCTTCCAAGTTTTCTTGGATCACTATATTGCTGAGAATAGCTAAGTCATTCATAGCTGATCATCTTAGAATATTGCTGTTAGTTTGGAGATAGTATATTTTACTTTGCCTCAGCTCCTGTAAGTCTTTTCAGGTTTTGCTGAGAGCATCTTGCTCATCGTTTCTTGTAGTACGATAATATTCCATTATAATCATTTAGCAGTTTGTTCAGCCATTCTCTAATTGATAGGCATTCTCTCGGTTTTTAATTCTTTGCTGCCAGAAAAATCTATTCTGTATTTATAGCTATAAATATTTGTGTACATATAGGTCCCTTTCATATATATATATATTTTTCCCACCCCCCCCAGGCTGGGGTTAAGTGACTTGCCCAGGGTCACACAGCTAGGAAATGTTAAGTGTCTGAGACCAGATTTGAACTCCAGTCTTCCTGAATTCAGGGTTGGTGCTCTATCCACTGCGCCACCTAGCTGCCCCCACTTTTTTTATATTTTTAATCTCTTTTTGAATATAGACCTAGTAATAGTATTGGTTGATCAAAGGTATACATGGTTTTCTAGTCCTCTGAGCATAATTTCAAATTGCTCTAAATAATGTTGAACTAGTTCACAATTTCACCAACAGTGCATTAATTTCTTGTTTTTTTTTTTTTTTTTTTTTTTTTTTTTGCACATCTCCATTTGTCATTTTCCTTTTCTGTCCTATTAGCCAATATAGTAGAAATTATTTAATTTTAGTATTCAGCATTAAATCAGAATTGTTTTAATATGTTTTCTCCAATCGATAGTGAGAAAATTTTTTTCATATGGCCATAAATATCTGAAAACTGTTCATATCTTTTGATTACTTGTCATTTCAGAGAATGACTCTTATTTTTATAAATTTGACTCATTTCCCTACTACTTGAAAAATAAGACCTTTATTAGAGAAACTTGTTTAAATTTTTTTTCACCATTACTATTGCCAAATATATTTCCCTGCATTCTATTTCCCATTTCCCTGTTTATTATATTCTCTCTCTCCTGTCACCCTGTCCCTGCTCAAAACTGTTTTGCTTCTGACTACTGCCTCCCCCCAATCTGCCTCTTTTTTATCACTTTCTCCCTTCCCTCTTATCTCTTTCCTGCATAATTTTTTTGTTGGGTAAGATCAATTTCTATACCCAATATGTCATTTCCTCTTTGAGCCAATTCTGATGAGAGCGAGCTTTATTCATGTTCTTTCCCACCTCCTCCATCTTCTCCACCACTGTGAAAGCTTTTTCTTGCCTCTTTTATTTGAGATAGTTTATCTCATTCTATCCTTCCCTTTCACCCAGTGCATTTCTCTTTCTCACTGCTAAATTTTGTTTTTTTATACTTCTTCATATTCAACTTACTCTGTATATATATACTTTTAAACTGCCCTAATAATGATAAAGTTTTTATGAATTATAGGTATCTTCCTACATGGGAATGTAAACAGTCCTACAGGTGAGGAGTGATCTTGGATAGAACAGGTTCAATGCCCCTGTATCCTTCATCAGACTGTCAGGATCATCTTTCTTATGTATACATTTAGTCAACATCACTGGGAAGCAGAAAGGACCTACATATAGTGTGCTTTAGTTTGTTTCATGTTTTATTTACTTAAAGGTTAACCTCTTGCTGCTAAGTCTCTTATATATTTTTGTTTGGTCCTCTGCATATAACTTTTTAGTTCTCCCCCACATGGTTAATTATGAATTGTTGGGAAGCCAGAGAGTGAGACTGAACATTGGGAATCTGAGCTCCTTGGATTCAGATCCTTTTACTCCCTGACATATTACATATATATATATATATATATATATATATATATATATATATATATATATATATATATATATATTTCATCTATCTATGTATCTATGTATCTATGTATCTATCTATCTATCTATCTATCTGTCCATCTGTCTGTCTGTCCAATTTATCCATCCAATTCAACTATCTGTTCATCTATTCATTCATCCATCCATCCATTTATCTATCTGACACATATATATATACATATATATGATTCATCTAACTTCATTTCTCTTCAACCATTTTCCTGAGTGAAAAAGAGCACAAGGAAAGAGGAAGGCCTTTGTTCCATTGTCATCCCCATAGATCACTACTTTTGTGAAGTGGGCTGTTTTCTTAAATTCTCTGTTTCTTCATCCCCAAAATGGAGATGAGAATACTACTGGTAGTATATCACAGGATTGTTGTGAGGATCAAGGAAGATCATGTATGGTCAATTGGCCTACAGGGACATCCCATGGAACAAGTTCAGCCTTGCCATGGGACCTGTGTCTGGCTATAAGTGACTAAAAAAGGTTTGTGCTTTGAGATGATGAGAAATCCCTTTACTGATGTGGGATTTGAAGAGCTGATGACTCAGTAGGTCTATAAAAGGGAGTGACTGTCTCCTCAGCATCTCCTTTCCTTTCTGGCTGCAAATTGTGTCAGCTCTATTTTAAGCAGCTTCTGAAGAAGAGGTGGGAGAAGGAGCAGGTTGCCCTAATCACCGTGCAGTTCCACAAGCCTATGGCATAGAATGCATATCTTCAGCCTCAGCAAGACTAAAACTGGGTTTGGGCTGCCTTTTGTATGTTTGTCTTGTCTTGATATTAGGAAAATGAGTCCTGAGGTGAATGTGTGCAGGATTTAAGGCAATCTTGTGACTTTGTAAAATTTGGATTTCTAGTGTTCCATTCAATTAAAACTTGAGTGGAGGTGGAGTAGAGTCCTTGGTACCTACTCCAATTCTTTTGGTGAGTGCAGCCTTCAGAGGCAGAATCGGTCCATGTCTGACCATTTTCCCTGAAGACAATATACCATCACTTATTTGGACAGCTGACTTCCTCTGGCCATTTTCTGTCAGGATATGCTGATGTTTACCTTGCTAATTCCATTTGTCTCACACTAAGCCTCTCATGCTTTTCTGGAAAAGGTGTAAGAGATGTTTTTAGCTACAGATAGATCTATGTGGATTATTTGTCAGGAAGTTATTCAAAGAATCTGACTGCTAGGGATTAAGAGCCCAATATTTCCCTTCAGGGATAAAATCTCTCCCTGCTTTCTTCACCATAAACTCATTGTGCCTCTCTCTTCTCTTACTCCCCCCCCCCAATCTATTGTCCTCAGGAGAAATGTGAATTTTAGAACTGACCAAATATTTATTTATTTTTTTTGGCTAGAGATATTTTATAGGTTTTCCTCTGACTGAGAGGAAGCACGATGTAGAATGTAGACAGCTGATTTCCGGGCTGGGAAGAGCTGCCTTCAGCTCTTACTTTGGAGAAATTTCCTCCTGGGGAAGTTCCTGATACTTCTTCTTCTGCTTAGGCAGTTGTGTTCAGGTATTAGGAAGAATGTGTAGGGTATCAATTAGAAAAAGAAAAGTGCAAAGGGAATCTGATGAACTAGAATAGGCAGGATGGAGAGCAAAGAGAATTTGAGAACTGGGTGCAGATGCTATATCATGAGTGTAATTAAAGTCTTAACAAGGAATTATTTCGCTGAGGGAAAATCTGATTGGGGAGAAGGTGAAAAGAAAATTTGGAAACAGGTCCAATCATACCAGGAAAGGAGAATCTAGCAAGGATGAAAGGACACTTTGGGTTCATTTCAAAGGCCAGAAATCCTGAACATTGGAGGACCTTGAGGTGAGGTATGTGGAAGATATCCCAGTCACTTCCCCATTTTATAAACCTAGGATAAAGCCGCTATTTTCTATCATGTTATTTGTGACTCTGCAGCTCACAACTAGTTTTGGTACAAAAATGAAAGGTGAAAAAAAAAAAAACTGGAGTAAGGGGTAAGGCGCAGGATTATCAATCATGAATCTTCAGCAGAGGCATTCAGGGCTAACCAGCGCTCTCAGAGCATAAAGGCTACTCCCAAGATGTGGACTATATAGAGGGAAAAGTTTGAGTGCTTTAGGCAATGTGTTAAAACACCCAAATAAGCCCCTTCATATTTAGTGTCAGCAGTATGCAGAGGCTGAGATGCAAAAGTCTATACTAGGGAACCTTCTTTCCTTTCTTTTCTTTATTCCTCTCTCTTATGCTTTCTGCTTCTTCCTTCCTTCCTTTTCTCCCTCCCTCCTCTTCTTCCTTCCTTTCCTCCTTCCTCCTTTCTCTTTCTCTTTTTTCTTTCTCTCTCTCTTTTTCTCTTCTCCTTCCTTCCTTCCTTCCTTCCTTCCTTCCTTCCTTCCTTCCTTCCTTCCTTCCTTCCTTCCTTCCTTCCTTCCTTCCTTCCTTCCTTCCTTCCTTCCTTCCTTCCTTCCTTCCTTTCCTTTCCTTTCCTTTCCTTTCCTTTCCTTTTTTCCTTTCTTTCCTTCCTTTCCTTCTTTCCTTTCTTGCTTTCCCTTTTTCGCCTTTTTTTTTTTTTAACAGCAGGAAACTAGGAAATGAGTCATAAAACATTAATACTGTCTTAAAATAACTCAGGGTCATGTGATCCCAAGATGAACTCTAACTGTGCTGGCTGAGTAATAGAGAGAGGTGGCACCTTGAGAGCTGGTATTTCATTAAGGAGGACTTGCCCTCTCACACCAATAGGGACAGTTTTGGCTCCTTCCCGCTGGGAGGGCTATGGCCTGCTGAGTGAGAATCTCAGCCTCTTCTCAGGCCTGTGGAGAGCCCTCCTCCTTCTTTTCTCAGAAGCAAAAGGTTTATATGAAGCAAGTGAACTCTTCTTCCCCCCTGGAGAATTACTTTGACATAGCGGCCTGACTGGCCCTTTTATATTTACAGTATATTTTCAAGAGTTTCCATTTTCAGCAGCTATTTAAAACTAAAAAAAAAGTTTTATCGGTGATTTTGTTTTTACATATTATTTAATTATTCCTGAAATATCTCTCCTTGAGAAGCTTAAAGCCAAGATTTAAGCTCTATACACCTGACTTTGTGACCCTGAGCAAGGGAACTTAATCTTTTCCACAGCCTAGGCGACTCTCCAAGACATTCACTGAGGACTTTCCTCATCTGGTGTTCCTTACGCTGATGAAATCACTGAACTGATTTTTTAAAAATACAAACTCGAAGTCTTCCAAATCAAACCCTCTTCATACAAGGACAATTTAGAAAAGGCACCAAATGCAGTGACCATCTCTCAAAATGTTTATAGCATTCTATCCCTGAAGCACTTCATCTCTCTGCCATTAGGAGAGGAAAATATCCTTATCTGCTCTCTGGGATCGTTATTGTTTTCTATTTATTCAGAATTGGCTTCCTTTTAGTGACCAGCAGTTTTTTTTTTTTTCCCAAAGGGATCCATTGTAGTAGCAATCAGTTAGTCAAGAAACATTTATTGGATAAAGTACTGCACTGGGAGTCAGGAAGCTCTGAGTGCGAATTTGACTTCAGACATTTATTATGTGACTCAGAAGTGAATCACTTAACACTGTCTGACTCATTTTCTTTACCTGTACTATGAGGGACTTGTTGGCCTCTTAGATTTCTTGCAGTTCTAAGTCTATAATTCTGTGATCCCAGGCACTACTTGTTCTTTAGGATTTACAGAGTCATTAATTTTGGTTGATAGAGAGAATTCCTTAAGCAATCCAAACTTTCACAGATCCTTCATGTATTTGGGTGTGAAGGCTGAAGTTGATCTTTGCATTCATTATCACTGTGCATAGTAATAGTATAAACAAGGAAACAAGATTTGCAGGGAGAATCTTAATAACTATATTCATTTACTTTTTAAAAATTCATCCACATTTATTTGAAAACCTTACCTTATGAATGAAAACAAGCTTATTAAGTTGGTTAGTTTGCAAACACTGTGCTAAGGATGCAAATATAAATATAAGCAAAGACAGTTCTTGCCCTCAAGAAGTTGACATTCTAATGGGGGGTGGGAATAGTAAACAAAGCACAGAATAGGGGCATGGTGGTGTTTGGAAAGGAGCCTTCTGGTGCTGGAAATTATTAGGATTTGGGGACAATTTAGAAACATTTTATCCAGAACCAGGGGCAGAGTTGATTTGTTCAGAGTTGAATGGAGCAGAAAACTGGAAGGGATCTTAGAACTCACTCACTTTGCAAATGAGGAAACTGAGCATTAAGTCACTTGACTAAGGATATACAGCTAGTAAGTTTATGAGATGGGGCAGCTAGTTGGTGCAGTGGATAGAGCACCAGCCCTGAATTCAGGAGGACTCGAGTTCAAATCTGGTCTCAGACACTTAACACTTCCTAGCTGTGTGACCCTGGGCAAGTCACTTAACCCCAGCCTCAGGGGAAAAATAAAAGTTTATGAGATAATACTTGAATTGAAGTATTCCTTACTCCCAGAAGAAGTGGATAGACCACTGGATCTGGAATCAGGAAAACTTATCTTCCTCAGTTCAAATCTGGCTTCAGACAGATACTAGCCATGTGACTTTGGACAAGTCACCTATTTTGCCTCAGTTTCCTCACCTGTAAAATGAGCTGGAGAAGGAAATGGCAGACTACTCTATTATCTTTGCCAAGAAAGCCCAAATGGGATCAAGGAGAGATGGGGGGGAGGAGAGGAATGAAATGACTGAACCATAATAAAAGTGACCAGAGAGAAATCACACACAATAAGGTTTGAAAGGTAAGTTGAATGACCTCTCAGGCTCCTAGCTTTAAGCCTGTATAGTTACATTTTCTCTGTAATAATTGTGTATTCATGGTGGAACAAATAGAGAGTTGTTCTTGGGAGTCAGGAAGACATCTTGATTGATATCTGTGTGCTCACTTAAACTCTTTGAGTCTCAGTTTCCTCATTTGTAAAATGGAGACAGTTATATTTTTAGTAATGAAAATATAACACAAATAAAATAGAAAATAACAATAGCTAGCATTTATATTTCACTTTAGTGCTTTATGTGAGTGTTCTTGTTTAGAATTATTCACAGAGATTTTGTGAGGCTCCAACGAGCTGATGGTACGTAACATTCTGCCAATTTTTAAAACACTTTTTGGCAAAACGGAGACAGAGTTGATTTGGCAGTCAAGGAAACCTGAGTTCAAGTCCCATATCTCACATATACAGTTCGTGTGACACTAGTCAATTCACTTAACGTCTAGGTAGCTATCTATGATAGAATGCTGACATATGCTAAAAGAAGGAGTTTACTTATTGGGAGTTCCCTATGTTTGGCTCTGGTTAAATGCCATTTGTCATTGTCATTCCTCCAAGAAAAGTCACTTCTTTGAGACCAGCGCCAACAGACTATGATGAATCCAGTTGTCCCATTGGGATGATCGGAAAGAAACAGAAATGATAAGAATAAAGAAGCGATGGCCAGTGTCACTGGTTTGTTCAGGTGGGCTCCCCTCATCTGTCTTCTGTTATCATTTCCAGCTCTTTCCTCATCTGCCTTTCTTCTTCTCTCATCCTTGCAACCACCCGTCTTCCATGCATTCTTTTAGGGATTGAATCCAAAAATCTTCTCTTATCTGCAATTCACTGAGTATTTGCCACTCGGCAGAGGCTGCCAGAAGCTCAGTGGGTGTTTTTATAGTCTGCATTTAAAAAAAAAATGCCACACCGCTAATAAAGTTTTCCTTATTGTTGCAGCTGCTGGCAAATGGGACTGTCTGGGGAGAGTGGGGCTGCCCAAAATGCTTCATTATGCTGCAAGAATATTTTGATAGGTTTTCAACAGCTCCTGACTTTCTGTCAACATCATTATGTGGCCTTTTAAAGGGTTTTTCCCCCCTTCCTTTCCTTTTTCTTTTATAGGTCCCCAAACTCAGGAAAACATTCAGGTCAGTTGTTTACTACCTGCATCTTTCCAAGTAATTAGCAGGTAGAATTATCTGGTAGCGAGTAGGCAGCTGCTTTGTCTGAAATCCCTGGATAGGGCTGCACAGGGGTAATTGCCATCTCAAGTGGCCCTCAAGCAAGTCTCATTTCAAATGGCTGGAGGGACTCCCGTTCTGCCATTTTGGTCTCAGTGCCAGATTGTGGATTTTCCCTTTGGAAAGCCAAGCTTGAGGCAAGATGGATATTTGGAATGTGTAGAGTTCAAGGAAATTCCTTCCCTTCTCTCTTCCCTTAAAATTTGGAGTGTGTTCCTTTAACTGCACAATGTTTCCTTAGGTGACATCAAACCGTGCTTTAGAGACAGAGAAAAAGCAATGGATTGATACCATGTGAAAGCTAAGCTGTTTAGAAATCGGTAGGATGGTACCTTACTTCTGGGGATCATAAAACTACAGCCTAGAGGCTACCTACCGCAATCATTTCATTTTATTGTTGAGAAAACAGATACTAATGGGGGACCCACTTGCCCAAAAGGGAATAAATGGCAAAGTCGGGATCTGAACCCCAGAGCTAGAGGTTTTCCCACTATACCACACTGTCTCATCTATTAAAGAGTTTTGTTTCTTGTCATGAGGAAGGGCTTCTCATGAAACTCACTTCATTTTGCTGATAATAATAATTGCTGGCATTTACAGAAATCAACAAGGTTTACTAAGCTTTTATAGACATAATCTCATTTGATCCTTACAATTATTCTGCAAAGTAGGTGATACTTTTAATCCTAACCCACAAATGAGAAAAATGAGCTCGAAGGCAGGAATTCCTATTTTTTCCTTCTTCTCATTTTCTTTGTACTTGGGACAGTGGCAGGCATCTAGTAGGTGCTTAACAAATGCTTCTTGTTGTTACTCTTATTGACATTGCCTTTAGAGATAGCTCTGGATCATGCTTCTGGACATCTTTCTTTTTAAAAATGAGTAAATAAATATGAACTCATCTCGTCCACTCTACAAAACTGTCTCCAGACCAGTCTGTACTTCACATCCCCTCAAGCTATCCACCTTGACTTTTTGCCATTTTCCCTGGCTCTGTCTCTGTAAACATTATCTCCCCCCTTTCATCCCACCCATCATGCTTTGGGTACAGACATCAATACCTGTGCATGGACTCACCTTTGCTATTCTTCTGCCCACTGAAATATCCTATATTTTTCTATTCTCCATGAGCCTCCCTTATTAAAATGTATGCTACATGGAGACAAAGACTGTTTGGATTTTTTCATTTGCATTCCTAGTATTTAATGCTATATCTAGCATAAAGTAAACACTTGATGAATAATTTTTCCTTCATTCATTTGTACATTCCTTTGAGAAACTCCCATGACTCCCTTATTGCCTCTAGAATAAAATAGTTGGGGTCCTTCATTCTCAGAGAGAAACAAAATGCCATTACTTTGTTAGAATTAAATTACAGTGCATCTGACCGTGGCTGATCAAGACCGATATGAGCTCGGAAGACCCTACCTTGGGTTGGGCATAATAGTCCATGTAAGCATTTGGGTTAGATTCTCTAAATTTCCACATCTCACGTGTTGTTTTCAAGCTATTTCAACTCTGCTTTGCTAATAAATCTTTATCTAATGAGGGTATGTTATGCTGGGCTAGTCCTGTGTGTGTCTCATGTCATACAAGTCCAGAGTTTTTCAAAGAGACCTTGAGCGTCCTAAAATATTGCTTCTTCTGACCACTATGAGAATTCCGCAGAACTTCATAAATGTTTATTAGAGTGAATTAGATCGGACAAATAGTCTTTCTCCAGATTATTGTTCAGTCTTTTTTTTTTTTTTTTCAATTGTGTTCAATTCCTGCCTTTGAACTCATTTTTCTCATTTGTGGGTTAGGATTAAATTAAATCTACCTTGTAGGGTTTTCTTGGCAGAGATATTTGAGTAGTTTGCCATTTCCTTCTCCAGCTCATTTTACATATGGGGAAACTGAGGCAAATCAGGTTAAGTGACTTGCTCAGGATTACACAGCTAGTAAATGTCTGAGGCCAGATCCAGAGCTCTACCTACTGTGCTACCTAACTGTCCCTACTTTTACCTTTAAGGGCTCCTGATTTTAGGCAGACATAGAAAGCAGCAGAGACCTCTCTGGAGGTAGAAAGAAGGTGGGGAGAGATTGAAATACCAGATCAGATGGGAAGATGTCTTCTTAATAAGATCCATAATCATTTAAAAGAGCTCAGCCTGGCTGAGCACACAGAAGAAAGCTAGTGAATGAAGAATTCCTCTTGTCTAACTGTAATATATAGTTAAACAGACAGCCCATTGAACTGGTATATTAGTATATATATCTTAGACATTGCAGATGGACAATAGACTGAGCCCAGAATTGAATAGGAGAAGAGAAGGCTAGATTGAATTTGGGAAAATGTATAGAACTTTTAATAACTTACTGTGAGTCTTTATTATTTTTGTATGTTTTTGTGAAGACTTCATTTAAAATTGAAACTCTAAGTTCAAAAGTGCTGCTGATACAACAGCTGGAAATCAGCATTTAGTGGGAATTGATATATAATCCAGATTGGTACCCTATGTAGACACACACAAAAAGAAGTAAAGAAGAAAATGCACGGTGAGAAAAAGAAAAATTATTCACAGAACATGCTGCATCCATGACATGTTTTCAAGTGAAGACCAGAATTCATTTTGGGAGAGGAAAATTAAATTAACTCCAATGTAAGAGCTAAAAAGCATGTTTCTTGCTTGAATATAAAAAGTACCACTGTATGCCCTTGGCATCGTTTTAGGCTTACTCAATTGTACAATAGCTACTTGACTGGAATTTCACTAATAGCAGCCCCTCCAACGGGTCCAATTCCATCATATTACTGAATGGGGTAGGAGGGTAAAATGGGTTTAGCTAAATAAATTTCCCCAGGCTAAGCAGTAAGCACCAAATGAAGCATTTGAATCCAGGTCCTCTTGCTCTGAAGAAGTGAATCCACGAGGAACCATCATCATATTTAGGTGGCTAAAATTCTAATTCCGTGGATTTTAACCTGGGTTCAGTGGATAGCCAGTCAGTAAACATATATTAAAGTCTAATATATACCAGGCATTATGCTAAGCACTAGAAGAGATACAAAAGACAGTTTTTACCCTCATGGAGATCACAATGGAGAGATTTTAGGAAGTCTATGGACTTAGATGGAAAATATATACATATATAATACTATATATATGTGTACACAAATATATATATATATGGTTTTTCTGATTATTTCTCAGAATATTAAAATGAATAATTAAATGAAGTGCTATATTTCAGTTAGAAGTTTGTGAATATATGCATGAATATGTGTATGTACGTATTGTATATGTATAGGAACTTCCCTGAACTCATTCAGTTTTTAGAAATGCATCAAGAAGTTCAGTGACCTAGAACCATACAGATATGCTTCCTGGAAAGCTGGACTCTGTCTCTCTCTGTAATTGTCTTTGTCTTTTTTGTCTTTCTCTTTCTTTTTTCCTGTTCCTTCTCTCTCCATATATGTATGTGCAATTAGCACATATAAGTATGTGTCTATATTGTATACACACATATAAAGAAATGTATGTGTATTTTCACTGACCTCTAACTGAAACTTAGCGTGTCCTTCAGTTATGAATTTAAACCATTTTATTCTGAGGAATCAGAGTCTCTTCAGGTTGCCAAAGGATTCCTTAAGTCAAATAAGTTTAACAACTTCTGATCTAGATTTTGTTTCCATCTTTCCAGAAAATCCCCAAATTCATTAACTTTTCATGTAAATACAGAAAAGAGTAGCCAACACATGATGGTAGGGCTATCAGTAACTAAGTTTCACGGTGTCACTTGAAAGCACAATGGAGATTTTTGGACATATTCAGTGGCCACCTGACAAATGTGTCAACATGTCTAATCCTCTTAAACTCCCAGAGTTCTTTGAAAGTGGATGTTTACAAAGACAAGATTAGTAAGTATGCTGTGCCTTCCATGTCTGTATTCCCTTAGATGCCTTCTCTCTGCTAAATTCTAACTCTAGTTTAATAACAAAGGGGAAATAGATTTCATTGCATTTTTTTTTTCTAGCTGAAACAATATCAACTTGAAGAAGAAATCTTTAATTGAAATTTCCTCTAGGGAATCCCAACCATGATCATGTCAGTACAGTGATGTTTTGGGTAGCCCATTCTAGGATTATGTCTTGATGAATCTGAGTTAAAAAGAAAGCACCCTGGGACAGGTCTTTAGAAGAACATGACTGATTAAAACAGGAGACAACGTTCATTCATTCATTCATTTATGTAATTGTTCATTATCATTCATTCACCAAGGACTTGATAAGTTCATACTATGTTAAGGCACAAAAATGAAATAGTTCCTACCCTCAAAGATCTTATAGTCTTTTACAGGGAAACACCAAAAAGAAAAAGCTGAATATATACCAAGTCAATGTAAAGAAATTTTGGTGGGAGGGCAGTAATAAGAGGGAGGATCCTGCTAAGTCTCTCTTAGAAGAGCCAAGCTTTCAAAGAAAGCATGAATTCTAAGAAGTGTACGTGAGGCTGGTCTTCATTCTAAGAACTGGATATATTCTGTGCAGTCTCATGGAGAAGAGGTGGAATATATGTGTGGGAAGGAAAGTAAGCAAACCAGTTTGGCTAGAAGATCTCACCAGGGGAAAGGAAGTCAACCAAAGGTCCCACATCCTAACCTGTGCCTTTAAACCCTCTTGGCATTTTTTATTTTGGATTTTGTCTTTCCAAATTCTGAATAAGACATGACTCTAAAGTTTGAGGGGCCTAGAGTAGATTTTAGAGAGTCTCACTGGCACCCTAGAATCACCCAGGGTCCTGAGGTCTGCTTGATGGAAAGCTGGCCTATTGCCATGTTGTGTGGAAGAAGGAAAAAATGGGTTCCATTTATATTCTGTTATAGACTAGCCTTTTGGATGACAGAATTCTTTCCAATCAAAATGCCATGGATTACTACCTGCTGTGAGCTAATAGGGTTCTAATTAGCATATTTCATTTATTTACTTAACTGGAATAGAAACCATTGGGCACCAGGCCCACTTCCAATGGTTTCCTGGGGAAGCCACAAATGGCTGGCTGTAAGCATTAGGATCCTGCATTATGGGGATGGAGGCTTGTATGAGCATAATGGAGGTGCTGATTCCCTTCTGCCCCCACCCCCTTCTCACCCACTCCTTTCCCACCTGGGGTGCAAGCCGAGCCGCCAGCCCGTAATCTCTCCACACTTCAGTAACAGTCTCCCGTGTGAAAGGCAACTCTGTAGTTGTCTCCAAGAGTGAGTCTAGGAACGGATTCCAGGGGTTAAGAAGGCGAGTAAGTGGTATCTCCCCTACAGGGAAGGATCTGGGACACCTCCTCACCCAGGTTCGGGCTGCTTTTACCCAGGGTTTCTGTCTCTCAGGGGAAGAGAAGATTAATCAGGTGAACAAGGGAGAAGAGAACTCTTCCCTTGGAGGACCTTCTAAAATTTCCCTTTGTCCTAATTCTCTTTTTGTCTGAAAAAGTCACAGGATCATAAACCTGGGACTCAAAGGAACCTCAAAGGGGCTAGATTAGCCCCGCCTTTCATGATATAGATGGGGAAACCGAGGCTGAGTGAGGGTAAATGGCCTGTTAATGTCAGCGGTTGGATTTGAACTCAGGTCCTCTGGGCTTTAAAGTTTTTTTCACCATCCTGGGGTTCTTCATGTCAGTTTGGGAACTTTATATCTAATATTGTTTTTGTTCAGCCATCTCAGTTGTGACTGAAACTCTCCATGGCCCCATTTGGGGTTTTCTTGGTAGAGATACTGGACAGGTTTGTCATTTCCTTCTCTAGCTCATTTTATAGATGAGGAACCTGAGATAAGCAGGGTAAAGTGACTTAGCCAGAGTCACACAGCTAGTAAGTGAGAAGGGCTGCATCTGAACTCAGATTTTCTTGACTTTGGGCCCAGCATGCTGTGCCACAGATATATACACATATACATACAAACAACATATATATATATATGGAATATATATATATACACATATAGAAATAATAATGTGTACTTAATATATCTAATATCTGTATACATACATGTTATATTTAATGTCATCTATATTGCATATTATATAAGTGATACATACAATGTTATATACAGTAAAGGAAACCAATAATATGGAAATAGATAACATTATATGTAATTTATATTTATATATAATAAAAGGAAACTGATTGTGTTGATATATACACATATATAATTATGTTGAAGTGTGTATATGTGTGTATACACATACACATACACACACACACACATATATATACATATATATATATGTATATATATATGTATATATATATATATATATATATATATATATATATACATATATATATATATGTATGTATATATGTTTTATGGGACATTTAAGTGGTATCATGGTGCATAGACTACTCAGTCTGGAGTCATCTTCCTGAGTTGAAATCCTATCTCAGATACTTACTAGTTGTGTGAACGTGGGCAAGTCAATTTTAAAATGGGATGGGTTTTCTCCGGAGGCTATAGGTTAGCTAGAGTTTGGCACAGCACCTAGCACATACTGGGGATTTAAGAAATGCTTACTGAGTGTGTTCCCTTTTATTAAAGGTCTTTAAATGAAGGATGAAAAGCTGTTTGTTAACTATTATGGAGAGAATTTATCACTGGCCATGGGGGTTACGCTCGCTGGTTCTGAGGTCTGTTCCACCTTTGAGATAGAGAGGACTGCTCAGGGATCTGCCCATCCAACTGTGTACCATGATCTGTGCACCGGTACATCCTTTTATCCTCTGCTATTGCCATCACCCAGGTGCAAGCCCTCATCACCTCACACTTGGACCATTGCAATTGTAACTGGTGGAGCTCTTCCACTCGGTCCCTAAGGTGATTTTCCTAAAATGCAAATCTGATTAAGTTCTCTCCCCTCCTTCACACATTCAATTCATTTTAGTGACTCCCATGCCCTTCCAGAGCAAATGCAAAATGCCCTGCTTTACGTTCAAAGCCCTAGGCACCTCACCCCCTCCTACCTTTTCGAGTTTATGGAACCTTATTCCCCAACATGTACTCTTTGATTTAGTGACACTGGCCTGTTCTATGAACAAAACCCTCTATTTCTCAGCTGGCTCCAGGCATTCTCTGTGGCTGAACCCCTGTCTGGAACGCTCTCCCCCTTCTGCTGCAGCTAGAGACTGACCTCTCTGGTTTCCTCTAAGTCTCATCTAAAATTCATCTCCTCCAGGAAGCTTTCCCCACTCCTTTTTTAGTTCTAGTGCCTTTCCCTTCCAGATTTTCTTTTTCTTTGTTTTTTCCTCCCTCCCTCTCTTTCTTTCTTTCTCTTTCTTTTTTCTTTCTCTCTTTCCTTCTTTCTTTTTTTCTTTCTCTTTCTTTCTCTCTCTTTCTTAACTTTCTCTCTTTTGCTTCCTTCCTTCCTTCCTTCCTTCCTCTTTCTTTCTTCCTTCCTCTTTTTTTCTCTCTCTTTCTTTCTTTCTTTCCTTCTTTCTCTCTTTCTCTTCCTTCCTTCCTTTTCTTTCTTTCTTCCTTCCTTCCTTCCTTCTTTCTCTCTTTCTCTTCCTTCCTTCCTTTTCTTTCTTCCTTCCTTCCTTCCTTCCTTCCTTCCTTCCTTCCTTCCTTCCTTCCTTCCTTCCTTCCTTCCTTCCTTCTTCCTTTCTTTCTTTCTTTCTTCCTTTCTTTCTTTCTTTCTTTCTTTCTTTCTTTCTTTCTTTCTTTCTTTCTTTCTTTCTTTCTTTCTTTCTTTCTTTCTTTCTTTCTTTCTTTCTTTCTTTCTTTCTTTCTTTCTTTCTTTCTTTCTTTCTTTCTTTCTTTCTTTCTTTCTTTCTTTCTTTCTTTCTTTCTTTCTTTCTTTCTTTCTTTCTTTCTTTCTTTCTTTCTTTCTTTCTTTCTTTCTTTCTTTCTTTCTTTCTTTCTTTCTTTCTTTCTTTCTTTCTTTCTTTCTTTCTTTCTTCTTCTTTCTTTCTTTCTTTCCTTCTTCCCTTCCTTCCTTCCTTCCTTCCTTCCTTCCTTCCTTCCTTCCTTCCTTCCTTCCTTCCTTCCTCTTTCTTCCTTCCTTCCTTTCTTCCTTCCTTTCTTTCTTTCTCTCTTTTTTCTTTTTCCCTCCCTTCCTCCCTTCTTCCCTTTTTTCCTCCCTCCCTCCCTCCCTTTTTTCCTTCCTTCCTAAAAAAATCCATTCTTTGCTTAATTTTTTCCTTAAGTGATCTTAATCACTGAATGGGCAGTTGTCTCATCAGACTGAGATCTGTTAAGGACCTTAACTTAAAAAGGCCAAGGTTGTCCACTGCCTACAGGGCATTTGTACCCAGATTTTTCCAGATCTCATACAACTCTCACTCAGATCCAATTCATTTGCATGTCTTTGCATTATCTCCCTAAAGTTATGAAGAAGGAAGGACAAACAACAACAGAAAGTTGTTAATTATTTCCTATTTATCTTGTCCACAGCTTACTTTGTGTGTATTTATTTTGCATGTTGTCTCTCCCTTTTAATTGTAAACTCTTTGAGGTCAGGGACTCCTCTTATCTTTTAACTTTATCTTTTTTGTTTGCTTTTATCTTTAGTACTTTGATGGCACTTAGTAAGTGTTTTATAAATATTTATTGATTAAAATTGAAGGTGGAACAGGATGGCTATTTTCAAGAAGATTAAAGTGGATAAAGTCTTTATTAGCACCTACTATATTGCAATTATAGTGTAATCAGAGACTGACTCATGATAGGAGGATTTGATTTATTCTGCAAGACCCCAGAGGAGAAAACTATAAAGAATGGACAGAATATGAAAAGACAAAATTTTAACTTTGATGTCTGGAGAATATTTCTAACAATAAAGGGGATTCAAAAATAGAATGGAATGCCTCGGCAGATAATGGGTTGCCTTTCATTGAAGAGTCTGGAAAGAAGATGATGACCAGTTGTAAGGCACATGGTAGGAGGGACTCTTGACAGGCTGGTTTAAAAGGAGGTCCCTTCCAACCTGAAGATCCAGTGATTCTGTCATTAAGCATTACTCACATCTCTGTTTAAAATATAATTTTATTGTTATTTTTTTCTTGAATTGTTTAGATTTACCCCAGTATCCCTCTGCCACCCTCCTCCCAGAGAGTATGCCTTATAGCAAAGATTTTTTTAAATAGAAAAGGAAATCTTTAAAATTAATCAGCATATTGAAAAAAATTATGTTGCAGGCAGTGTTTCACACAGCTAAATAAGGACAAAAGGAATAGGAGAAGGTGTCTCCTCATATATTTAATTAGGGGATTAACTTGTTTTTTATAACTGCAAAATTAATTTTCTGTTGTTTGGTCTGAGTTCTTTCCATTTATGCCATTGTAGTCATTGTATTTATTGTTTTTCTGCCTCTGCTTTATTCACTTTGCATCAGTATATATAAATGCCCCTATATTCCTCTGTGTAATAATAATAATAATAATCCTTCACATTCATATACCACAATTTGTTCAGCCATGCCCCATTTGATGAACATCTACTTCACTTCTAGTTCCTTATTACCGGAAAAGGTACAGTAAGTATGGAAGTCAGAAATCTCCTTGGGGTATAGTCCCAATAACCCAATAGTAGACTCTCTGGTTCAGAATATGGGTATATTAGCCACTTTGTTTGCATATTTTCAAATTGTTTTCCAGCATGGTTGTACTAATTCACAGCTTCACTATACATTGCTTAATTTCTCCTACTTTTTCCTGAATGGTTCTCATATTGATTATATATGATTTGTTTCTTTAGCTCAGTGCCAGGCAATAGAGAACAAAAGAAATGCGGTTTTTACTTCATTTATATCCCCTCCAGCACTTAGTGCAGTGCTGGGCACACAGTAGGTGCTCAATAAATGCTTATTGGATGAATGGCTATTATTTCTCTCCTGGAGCTACTGAACCAGTTGAATATCCCATATCCTCCTGCTGGGCTTGTTATAGCCTCTTGTTATCATATTTAAGATGCTCACAATTGCTTTTAATACCATGAGCTGTTTCTTAATTTAAACTATGTCTTTCAGAGAATTACCAAAATTGTATCTGAACTTGCTGGAGATTTGGAAGACCAAGTGTTTTCTTCTTAGAAATGTTCATTCTTTTAAATTCAAAAGAAAATTGTCTTGGTTTTCTTACTTGGAAACTTTATTTTTTATACTTTTTTTTGGCAAAAACAAAATATAGTCAAATGATAACAGGTCTAGTTACTTTTACTATAGAAGCATTTAGTTTACTCTCAGGAGCTTTGGGGGAATACTTTGTTAATGGATGATCTTATTAATATATTTACTGTCCCTAACGATACAAATAACTATGGAATTCTGGGCAAGCCACTTAATGTCTGTCTAATTCATTTTCCTCATCTATAAAATGGGAATAATAATAACATTTACCTTTCATAGGTATTGTGAGGAGGAAATAAGATATTTGTAAAATGCTGAAGGTACAATTCCTGGCTCATAGTAAATATTATATTTGTTGTTGGAGAAAATGTTTTTCAGTCCTATTTGACTCTTCATGACCCTATTTGGGATTTTTTTAGCTAAGATACTGGAGCAGTTTGCCATTTCCTTCTCCAGCTCATATTTTGGGTGAGGATACTGAGGCAAACAAGATTAAATGACTTCAGGGGTACACAACAAGTGTCTGAGGCTAGATTTGACCTCATGAGGATATTTTCTAACACTGGGTACTCCATCCTAGCTGCTCCAGAAGCACCATATGTTAGCTCTTACTATTACTATTATATTTATAAAGCACTTTGCAAATCTTAAAGTGCTAGATAAATGCTAGTTATTATTCATATTTCTATAATGTGATACTCGTCTTCCACTATTCCCCCTCCAAGATATTTAAAGAAAACATGCTTATGTCCTAAACTAGTATTATTCTTTGAAATGTTTTCTGACTAAAGGGTGTCTGCTGGATTCCTTTATACCTTGTCACAATTGGTTTCCACTAACTTAATTTTGAGGGGAATTCTAAGATAGGCTGGTTACAGTGGTAAAGGCAAGGTGGATAGTCAGAGTATTTCCCTAGTATCTTTATCCTTTCGAAAGTGTAAGAAAGACCTGGCCTAAGATGGATGGAGTCCCTGGTATGGGAAGACATGGATGAGAATTATACAAGATGAACCGGTACGGATAGGTTGTGATCAGAATCACTATAGCATAAGTCAAATCAATGGCTTCCCAAATCCATTTGAGTAAAAAATTCCTAGAAAATTGATATCCATTTTTTTTAGTATCAAATTCTTGGGAAATGGTAGTAGTCTTTGATGACAATTTAAAAAATGATTCCCCATTCTTTAGCATCAACAGCTTGCTTAAATATGCCAAGTAGGAGGATTATTATTGCTTTATAAGTAATTCAATATTTAGTAATGTTATATGTTCCCCATTCTTGTCCCTTTCTTCATATGATTTCACTTGAGATATTAGATCTTCAATTCCTCCAAATAAATGTTTGTGTCATTCTATAAAGTTATTAATTTTATTGGAATATCACTCTATCTGTAAATTATTTTAGATAGGAGAGTAATTTTCATTATATTAGTAAGATCTAACCAATCAATCTGCAATTATTCATGTCTTTTTTTTCTTCCACAGTCTTTTGTAGTTATATTCATATTAGTGCCAAAAATGTCTTGATGGATTAACTACAAAATAGTCTATACATTTTACATTTATTTTGAATGGAATGTTTTTCTGTTATTTCTTACTGGTTTCGGTTATTTTTTATGTATAAATGTTAATGATTTGGGACCTTCATAAAATAAAAATCCATTTTCCAGGCTAGGATCAATGGTAACAAAACCAAGTTTGCCATAAAAGCAGTCTTAGGTATGCAAGAGGCTAAAGAAATAATTTCAAACCAATCAAACAGACAGGATCCCTCAAGAGGCAAAGGATATCTCATAAGCTTGAGCACTGTAGGCAAAACAATGCTTTTTGTTCCTGTTGAGTAACCCAGGACATTGCTGATACT
The DNA here is from genome assembly GCF_048593235.1 of Sminthopsis crassicaudata. Classification (NCBI taxonomy): domain Eukaryota; kingdom Metazoa; phylum Chordata; class Mammalia; order Dasyuromorphia; family Dasyuridae; genus Sminthopsis; species Sminthopsis crassicaudata. The sequence goes on from NC_133620.1 coordinate 41,334,595, forward strand.
GAGTTGACACAAACGAAGAGACAAACAGAAAATACCTCACCAAAGCGTATTAAGTTTCTGTCAGGTCACTCTACTATCTATTGTTTTTCCTCCTCAGGTCTTGAATTCCCCCCATCTTTGGAAGCAACTTTCAGATTCTTTTTTAGTCCTATTTTTTAGTCCTAAAGGCATATGAATATTTGTTATTATTAATTATAATCATTAATCTCATTTTCTCATTTTTTTCAATAAATTTCAAAACCATAACTAGGAAGAGACATCAAAAACTTGGTCTAATACATCCAAATTTAAAGGGCAGTAAAAATTATCTTGCTCTTTTAGCAGCATAGAATATCTTAGCTTTGTACCCATTTAACAAAAAAAATTATAATTTAAATAGGAGGCTACTACATGGAATTTTTTTACTCTTTATTCTATTTTGCCATAAACTTGCTAATTTCTTTCTACTATTCATAATGAATCCTTTCTACATCCCCTCCTCTATACCAATCAATTAATAAGCATTTGTTAAACACCTACTATATGCCAGGAACTATGCTAAGCTTTGAGTATATAAAAAGAGGAAAGAGACTATTCCTACTCTTAAGGAGCTTACAATCTAATGAGGGAGGGAATCAATATGTGAACAAATATATGAAACAAACTGTGTACAAGATAAATAGGAAATAATTAAGAGAAGGAAAGTACTCGAATTAATTGGGATGATAAAAGGTTTTCTGTAAAAAAATGGAATTTTAGTTGGGACTTAAAGAAAATCCAAGGCAGAATTGAGAAAAGTGCCAAGTTTCAAAAGATGAAATGTCTTGTTTGTGAGGCTTGGGTTCTCTGCCCATAGGAGTCAATATCTGAACATTTTTGGGGAAGCCTGCCTCCAAATGCAAAAATACTAATTAGAGCTCTATTATTGTCAGGTAGAATTTGTATAATTCATTTGGGATGATTTATTTTCATGATTAATTCTGCTTTATTGATTACACTCTCAGATTCATTCATTTAAGCATTCCACCCCATGGTACATTCCTGTTCATTCATTCATTCCATTCATTATACGGAGAGTGACGGCTTGGATGATCTGACCTCTAAGTTCCCTTCTACCTCTGAGATTCTCTGGTTCTTGATATGACCCACAGTCTGATCCTTCTGTAAATTTGATCCCCAAAATGGCTTAAACTAGATACACCACTGCATCTTATGAGAATGCGTTTGATCCATAAGTATGGATCAGGCTGACTTAATTAAGCCCCGCTCCTGACAAACAAGGTTGATTCAGGGACAATTACAGACTGAGTAATATCCAAATGAGATGACCCATTATTTCAGTCTTTAAAGAACAAAATTGGTACAAGACTTTGCTATATTCTGCTTGAAAAATTACTGGTAATTGGATCCCATGAAGCCACTGTCAGAGAGAATGAAAACTAGCTAGGGGACAGGTAAGTCAGCAATTACAGGGTCAGTCACTTCAGCTAGGAGAGGTCACTCTGGTTATAGGACCTTTGGTTGAAAGTGTAGATAACAATGTCTTGTCACTGTCATATTGATTAGACTAGGGAGCAGATCCTCTGAATGGAACAATTTCCCAGTGATCTCTGGCACTCAGGTAGTCACATTTGAATTATGACTTCTCTGGTGGTGGGGTGGGGGTTAAATGAAATGAGGGAGTGTCACGACTTAGCAAAGGAGTTTCTGCTAATTCAACAGGCCAGTCAACTTCTTTTCACAGGGCATTTTTGTCTCACCAACCTTTGCCCCCCTTTCTGTAATTGAATCAGGTTTTGTAGGCTTCTGACATTATCTACCTGTTTGAATGTCCTCAGATTCTCACTTCAAGGTCGCTCCTTCATTGGGAGGCTTTCTTATTTCTTCTACAAAAAGAAGGATCTGGCTTTTTTTTAAGTCCGAAAACACATCCCTAAAGTGGTCATGCTGATGAGGTGTTAATTCATCTCTCTGTGCCTGCTTTTTCCTCTGTCTAATAAAGTGTTAGACTTTATAACTTTTATAGGCAGCCAGATAATACCATAGCTTGGAGTCAGTGAGAACTGACTTAGATACTTCCTGTGAGGCCCTCAACATTTCATTTAACCTCTGTTGCTGTCATTTACTACTTTGAGCAAGGAAGGCATTTAATCTCCTTGAAACTCAGTATCCTCATCTGGAAAACGAAGGTGTTGAACTTGATTTCTTCTGAGGTTCTTTCTTGCTCTACATCTATGCTATTCTGACTGCGAGTCATTTAACTTAATGTCACAGGCAACTCAAAAGTTCTAAGCAGCAGAACAGGAACCCATCCATATTAGTTGAAGGACTTTTTTCATTGGAAGTTCTCACACTAACGAAAAATCACAGATTAAGCTCTTATGTGAATAAACCAGTTTTAGTTTTAGTTTTCCTAATCTATCAGTGGGCACTCATTTTGTTCCCAACACTTTGCTCCCACAAAGAATGTTGCTAGGAAGATTAGGAAATATATGGGACCTTGGTTTCTGTCTTGGACTCCTTTGGGGGTGCTGGTGGTCTATTATAAAAATAAACACACTTTCTTTTTTGAAGAGTCCTTGGAGCTGAGCCAAAAGGCCAGTTGGTTTTCATCCTGCTGCTGTCCAAAGAAAGGTAAAGAGGGGTGGGGTAGATGGGGGCCAAAAAAGAGTATTTGACTAATAAATATTCACATTCATCTGGCCTTTGCAAATCAGCCTTTAGATTCAGTTCAGCATTCAAAGAACATGACACCATACCTGTTGGGCTGAGGAGTTTTGCCAAGGTCACCCATCTCTCTATACAACGAGTCTGTCAAAAGGGAAGGAAAAATAATGTTAACCATGACAACAACTGGCATATATAAGAAGCTTTAGGAATGCCAAGTACTTTACCTGAATTATGTCCTGCCTTCTTTAGAACCTGAGAAGGAGGTACTAGTGTTATGATTCCTGCTGTCCAAATAAGGAAACTGAGGTTCAATGTTATGTGACATCCCTTTCCATCCATTGTCCTGACACTGGTAAATGTCAGGGGCAGAGTTTGATCCCATATTTTCTGAATTAAAGATCCAGCACTTTAGTAAATGCTTTACAAAATAATCCCCTCTTCTTTCCCTCCTCCATATAACAAACACGGATAAGAATGGATTATTTCCCAATGACATGTATTAAACTTGATTAACAATCTTGACAGATGTACTGATTCATTTTGCTTAGATTCTTTCTCGATGCCTGGGGAATTATATCCAGATCTGTTCCTTTCCCTTTCCTCCATCCCTAGTTCCTGAGATTCCAAGTTCAAGGGCAGCTTTTGTCATGGGATAAGGTAGAAAATAACCACCAATCTTTTCCCCAGTCAAGGAATGAAGGAGAGACTGAGAGAAGTGAATTCCTCTCTCCTAATTTTCTCTTGAAATCTACCTACTGCAAAGAAGCTGCTTTGGACCACTAGAAGTTTAACAAAATCATGGCATGCTAGATTTGGAAACAAAGGAGTCAAAGGACTTGTTCAAAACCTAGGTGGTACAGTGGGTAGAGCATCAGCCCTGAAGTCAGGAGGACCTGAGTTCAAATCAGATCTCAGGCACTTAACACTGCCTAACTGTGTGATCTTGGGCAAGTCACTTAACTTGCCTCAGGAAACAAAACAAAAAATAATGACTTAATTCTGCCACTTATTATTTGTGTATTTGTGGCTCAGCTATTCAATTTTATCTGTAAAGTAATAGGAACTGGGCTAAGATCCCCTTTAGCTCTAAAACTAGCATGCTATGGTAGAGATTATAACTAAAATCTATATTTTTCTAGACTATAAGCCCCGATGAGTCTTTAACAACTTAATATGCATTGACAAATAATTTTGCCTATGATCTGTACCTGTGTGGGCTGAAAGGAAGATGGTTTCTTGGAATCCTTATCTCATTTCAATGCTCAAATCAAGTGCCACATACTATGCAAATTCCTCCCTGATCTTCAAATTCTTAGGTATCCTCCTTCTGCACCCTATTCCCATTACTTTATACATAATTTATATTTATTTATTTAAATATACATTATATCAATAAATCAAGTATTTTGTTTATTGATTTTTAATTTATCAAATTTTTATTTATTAAATACTTACTATGTGTCAGGAATTATGCTAAGCACTAGGGCTACAAAATAAAGAAATGAAACAATCACGTTCCCTTTTCCCTAACCTCCCACCCTCAACTTCCCCAATCTAGGCCGGGCAGGGACGGTTTCATATTTTTCTTTACATCTTCCTATAACTTAACAGCCTTTTACTCAATGAATTTAAAAAAAAAATCAGGATGGGACCTGAGGAACCTAGAGATAGGTATGAAATATACTCTTTACTTACTTAGTGAACGTGAGGTAATATCTAGTATGTAGGTCCCTCAAGTCCTACCTTGATTGTCTTTACATCAGTTGGTAAAGTAGGAGAGTAAGAATCACCCTCATTCCTGATAAGTTTCTAATCATAGAATTTTTAGGAGGGAGAATAAGCGGATACCCATGTGACTTAGAAAGGAAGGTTCTAGGTGAATCCAAAGCATTATTAATAGCACTGATGCTTTTCCATTACTCAGAATAAGTGAATCTTTTCTTTTTTGAGTTCAAGACTGAGAGAAGAACCAAAAACTTCTGTCAGAGAACAATTCATTCACACCCACTTATTTAAGGAATGCTCTCAGACATTATTATTATTATTTCATTATTATCATTTCAGGCTGTTATCTTTCAACATAAATGATCAATCTTGCTATTATTTGAATCTACCATTGTTCTGTCTAATTTATACAAACCTAAGCGGTAACGGATATATTTTAATATCTTGGATGTTATCTCAACAATTTATTATGCCTGAAACTGAATATATTCTAATTTTCTTGTCCTTATTTTATGTGATCTTTGGTAAATAATAAATGGTAATTTAGTTGAAAAATAAGATTATGTAATATATTAAGAGCTGGAAGAGACTTTAGAGGCCATTTAGTCTAACTTTCTCATTTTATAGATGGGGAAATGGGGGCATAGGGAGATTGAATGATTTATCCAATGTCACAATAGCAGAATTGGGATTTGAACCCGGATTCTCTGCCTGCAAGCCTAGCATGCTTCGTGGCACTACATTGGCTGCTTTTGCTTTGGTTCAGAGGAGGGAAGAAAAGAGAAACTCGGGGTAGAAATAACTTCAGTTAGACTTAGATGATCTTCAAATGGATCCACTTTGTTCCTATTCACAGTTTGGCTAGAAATGAGTAACTGAGCTGGTCAGTTTTAGGAATTGTGAATTGACATTTACAAAAAAATCAGAAATGTAAAAGAAAAATCTACTACAGTCAATCTCAATTTCTGTTCTTTATGAAAAAACAACAATGTAAATCACAAACGGGGGGGGGGGGGGGGGGCAGGGATCCAGAATCATTCACAGTGGCTAGCTGCAATGATCTGGATTTACCTGGATAATTTACCTGGATAATTTCTCCCCTCCCCACTTTACTATAACAGTGTAGTCACGCTTTCTCTTTCATAGGAGCATCTTCAGGCACACCTGGATAATTTGTCATGATAGTCATTTTACTTTAGGCCAAAATGTATATACTTCTTCCAGTGGAAATACTGAATAGGTACTTCCGAAATTTGTGTAAGAGAAGTGTCCCATAGCTGTCCCTTAATTGAATCAATCAATCAGACTCTTGAACCAGGGCAGACAGGCAACACACATTTATCAAACACTTATCACATGTCAGAACCTGGTGAACAGGGCTTTGACATCTCGAGCTTTTTGATTAGGATCTGATAGCTACCATATTACAATCTGTCTATCCATATACTGTAATGAATCATAACGGTGATTGAGCTGGAAGTGAACACAGAGATGGTTTAATTCAACCCCTTCATTTTGCAGTTGAGAAAACTGAGGCTCAGAGAAATGGAGTGATTTGACAGGTGAGATGGGTAGTAAATGGCTGCCCCCAGGATTCCAAGCCAGATCCTCCAAGTCCAGATATAGTAAGTTACTCTCTCTGGTGGACAGAAAAATGGAGGCAGAAAAAGAACTCATTTCAGAAACTCTGAGATGGTTGTTCCACTAAGCTGAGTGGTTGTTTGTGTTCGGCAAATTCATCAAATAACTGCTCTGCAATTCACAATTGCCAATTTTTAAAAGGCTATCACCATAGTCCACAAGCCTGAGCTTTAGTACAAAAGTGAAATTTCACAAAGTTCTAAAGGATGAAGAAATTGCCCCAATGAAAGAGAGATATTGAATTGATGACTGAGAAATTTAGAGTCCTATGGATCCAAATAAAGTAAATAAGATAGTTAGGTTTCTATTAAAAGTCTGCCTTCTTAAGGACAGACCAATGGCATAATTTGAGCCTTGTTTGGGGTGGTCATTTTTGTGTTGGCTGACATTTCCTATTCTTTTTCCCCCAATGTCTTAGAGCTATGCCTAGGTATCTATTTGTGATCTACTGAGAGAGGGAGAGGGAGAGGGAGAGGGAGAGGGAGAGGGAGAGAGGGAGAGAGAGAGAGAGAGAGAGAGAGAGAGAGAGAGAGAGAGAGAGAGAGAGAGAGAGAGAGAGAGAGAGAGAGAGGGAGGGAGGGAGGGAGGGAGGGAGGGAGGGAGGGAGGGAGGGAGGGAGGGAGAGAGAGAGAGAGAGAGAGAGAGAGAGAGAGAGAGAGAGAGAGAGAGAGAGAGAGAGAGAGAGAGAGAGAGAGAGAGAGAGAGAGAGAGAGACTGAAACAGACAAAAAAAGAGACAGACAGACATATACAGAGAGAGAGAGTGAGAGAGAGAGAGACAGAGAGACAGAGAGAGACAGAGAGACAGAGAGACAAACACACACACAGAGATGCAGAAAGACATACAGAGAGAGACAGACAGAGACAGAGACAGAGAGACAAAAAGAGAGAGACTGAAACAGAGAACACAGAGACAGAAACAGAGACAGAAACAGAGACAGTGACAGTGACAGAGACAGAGACACAAAGTAAAACAGAGAGAAAAAGAGACAGAGACATATACAGAGAGAGAGAGAGAAGAGAGCTATTGTATTCCTGCATCCTTTTCTAAATATGAATTCTAGCCTTTGTCATATGTGGATAAACTCATAATACAAATACCTGTTTAAAACTCTTTACTAAAAACAATTCTACTTTTGCATCACTATAATAGCTGCCTTGAACTTATCAAGTATATGGGAGGAACAAGTAATAATTTGTAATAATTAGGAGGGATAGTCATTCTTTTTCACACTTTTAGTATTCTCTTGGCTCATTGACATCTCTCTTTTTGGCAAAGCCACTGACAAATGATTCTTCTCTCACCACACTTTCTTCTTCTATAGAAAAGCAGAGACATCATCTTTGTATGAAAAAAAAAAAAACAGGGAAAAAGCAACAGTCAAAAGGATAATTATTAAATCTGACCTGAAGAAATATTTGATCAAACAAAGAAGTTCAAACTGCATTAAAAATATGAAACCAATTTTCATCCTGGCTGTATAAACACTCATCCATGACCTAATGAAGACTACACAAAGTATTGTCTTTACCAAAGACTTCTCAGATCTATCTTGACATATTTCATTTCTTTCTGGAATTCCAGCCATCCGATATCGACACTAGATCCTGAAGGCCCTGGGAAAATGAACAGGAGCTGAAGCTGCTGAAACAGAGTCTGACTCAGGCTTAAAAATTGAGATATGATGGAAACAAAGTTTCATAGGATGATGTGGATCAAGTATTTTAATATCAATCCAAATAGTCTTATTTTGGGAGAACACTGTGATTTGAAGGTTACTAAATTATTTTTTTCCAAATCTTTGTAACAGATTCCCAAATGTTGGAGATGGAGTGTGTGTGTGTGTGTGTGTGTGTGTGTGTGTGTGTGTGTGTGTGTGTGTGTGTGTGCAGGGCAACATCCACACAGACATGTTGAAAGGTAGAGATAAGCATCTTATTATTTTATTCTATTTATTATTTTTCATCACTTGTTTTATTAACAAGCATCATGCTACATGTTGCCTTAATCTCTTTTATTGGGAGTCTCTGAAAGGATCTGCTATTCTTTGTTCCAAAGTAGATGCTCCGACTTCTTTTGACTTGAAAATGAAATATTAGTATTTGAGTAAATATACAAATGGTTCTACGGTGGGACTTTTTTTTTTCTCCCAGCAACAGAAAACCAGTTATGTGAGCTAATTCTATCCTCAGACTAATATTTCCCTGTAAATTTCACACAGTTTTTCTGGGCTAATGGTATCCAGCTCTTTTCTACCTCATCCTCTGCCCTGCCCACTCCTCCTCCTATTTCGAGAATTCTGCCACAAATATCTCAGTACAAACAAGGGAGTGAAAGTCTCTTTTTAAGAAACATGCTTGTTCTGCCAATCATCCTGGACCAGGAAAGAGTTAACTCCTCTGCAGGCTGACTGCTGAGCCATGCTTAAGCAGTTCACTGGGGCATCATGGTTATAAATGTGATAGACATCCCAGGAGCCTTTCATGATTTTATACTATTTTTCATAAATAAGTAAAAATACATCAGAAGGCATCCCTGCTTCCGAGGGAATGCACAATTAAAGAGAGCTGGGAAAAAAAAAAAAAAAAAAGAAGAAGCACAGATCTGGGAGAGATTGGACTCTGCTTTCAGCTCTACTGAAGGAAAGCTATTCTCCATAGTTTCTTTCTTTCTAATCTCTCCCCCCTCTCAATCGGCCCCCTTTCCTCAGTCCTGTGATTGAGTCATGACAATGGTTCAGGAAGAAAACATTGAGAAATGGGGAAAAAACTGTTCTAGGACAGAAGAGTTGTAAAAGTAATCAGTTCATTATTAAATCAGGGTGTTGTTAGTAAGTACAGAGATCCACTCTGCCAACCTGTACATTATTCAAGTTCAGTTCCAAAACAAAACAAAAATGATGTGCTTTGAGGGGAGGAGAAGAAAGTAGTAGGGGGGACATGCATGTGTATAAAGAGAGCCATCCACCCACCTATCCAGCTATCTAGCCATTCATGTAGAGTTGTAGAAGCATAACTTGGAGACTGCGAGCCCTGGCTAGATAAAAATTTAGGATTGCAGATAGGCTTTTTTATGCATAATGAGAATATATAAAGGCAACCTCAGCTCTCAGTTGTAGTCATTATGCATCACATGAGTATTCAAAGCATGTGTGCTTATGAGAAAGGGAGAGACAGAGAGCATGGGGGAGAGGAAAAGACAGAGAGAGAGAGAGAGAGAGAGAGAGAGAGAGAGAGAGAGAGAGAGAGAGAGAGAGAGAGAGAGAGAGAGAGAGAGAGAGAGAGCAAAAGCCCATTATTCTCCCCATCATCAGGGAATATAAGATCTAATTGGAGAATCAATAACTGAAACCCCATTTTAAATATTCTGCTCTATTAATTCTTTGGGTTAATAAAAGCTGCCCGCTTGATAATATTTTCGGATATAGATATTCAGAGTTGGATTACTTTGGACAAGAGCAGAAGGGAATCTATTCAAAGCTGATCTGCTCCCCCCACCCCCTTTTGTTCACTGAGGACCTGCAGAATCTAAGATAAAAATTGCAGTTGTCCTGAGGGTACCCTGAGGCATGTCATTAAAATCGGAATTTGATCCTCTTTTCATGGTTACTCGGGACAATCAAGCCCAGGAAACCTGAAAACTCATCAGTTTTCAGAAATGTGACATGTCCTTGACTTTGTCAGTTGGGCTGCCACAGGAGCTGGCTATTCCAGAATCCCTTTAGATGTCACTCTGTCTTCAAGAATGTCCATTGCAGACCTTGCCATAGATGCCGAGATGCAGTTCTTGGAGGTCCTGCCAAACTGGTGCATTTTTCTTCAAAAGAGAAATCCCATCACCAGTTTTCCCAGGACCAGCCAGGGCTCTCCCTTCCCCCAATTGCTACTCTCCCCACCCTCCAACAATTTGCTAATTGTAATTAGTGGCAATCTGGGAAGTGTTTTCAATCTACTTTCTTTCTCTCTCTCTTTTTTTTTTTTTTTTTTTTTTTTTTTAGTATTCCAGGTAATTGGTTGTTTTGGTTTTTAAAATCTCCAAGTGTGGTAGTCTATTGATCCACAGGGACTCCTTGGGATAATTCCTTGCTAAAGAAACGTAGCAAGAATACAAGTGTCCATTTTGACTTGGGACTCTTACAGTGTGTGCGTGTGTGTGTTCATGTGTAGGAATTGGAGGGGGTGGGGTTTGGTTTCAGTCTATCTTTCAAATTCCCCCAAGTCAGAAACACTATGATTCTATGACTCTGGCTTCCAACCCCGGGATTGTCGTGGAAATGAAATGTGTATTTCACAAGGGAATCCCCGGGAGTCAAAGTTTTCTCTTTAACTGATAAATCCTTAAACACATCTGTGAGCTCCTGTCTCTTGCCACCTCCTAGCCTGACACTGGTTTTCAGAAGATGAATGGAAAAATATGCAGTCCCCTCCTAACCCATATATAGGACTTTGACCTGAGAGATACATTGCCACCCAGCAGTGAGAATAGCAGTTCACAAAAGAAAAGGCAACACTCTAAGCTGGTATTAAGTGAAGGATTTTCCATGAATGTACTGCATGGATTGGCAGATTTTCCCATCTGGTCTCAACTAACTTTTATTTCTGGAAAAGCAAAATTAAAACATATATATATATATATATATATATATATATATATATATATATGTATGTATGTATGTATATATAACTTGGCTAGTTGCCTATATATAACTTGGCTACTTGACTATACCTGTTCACTAAAACTAGATGCTTTTTAATTAATGTATTTTTCACGCAGTCCCATTTTAGATATGTGAGGTAGGTAGGCATTTAACTGTATGATTCAGTGATAAGTCCTACCTCCAGTCAGAGAACTTGGGTTGAAATCTTGATTCTGCCATTTACTTACCTGTGTGATGTTGGACAGGCCTCTCTGGGCTTCAGTTTCCAAGTGAAGAAACAAGTAGTCTGTAAACTCCTTCCCAGCTCTAAATCTATGTGCACAGTACTGAATGCCGCTAATTTGACTTGGCTAACAAATCTAGGAATCTTTGGTTTCATAGGATCATAGCAGTTCAGTGGTAGAATTGTGATCAGTTTCTTCACTTGAAATCCAGAAGACCTGAGTTTAAATCCCACTTTAAATACTCTTTAGCTGTGTGACTCTGGACAAATCATTTCAACTTAGTCTTCCTCAGTTTCCTCATCTGTAAAATGAATATTTACCCTAAGTAGTTGTAAGGATCCAATGAGAGAATATTTGCAAAGCACTCTATAAATATTATAATACTATGTAAATGCTAGCCATTATTATAATTATAATAATCACCAAAGATTTAGAACTAGAAGGGACTGCATATTTTTCCATTCATCTTCTGAAAGGGATACCTTTTATTCTATAAATGAGAAAACTGAGGTAAATAGAGTTGAAATGACACAGCTATGATCAGATGAGTGGAAAGTGGAAGAGCAGGCTTGGATTCCTTAATTTCCTGGCTGCAAATTTCCCACCATGGTACCATGCTGTCATGCCTAAGAAAAGTCATTTTCTTTTTTGAAAAAAAAAAAAATCCAAAAGACCAAGGGGGCTTCCTTCTGCCATTTTGTACATTCTTAGATAAGGATTTTGTATTTTACTCTAGAGGTAATAGGGAGCCATTGAAGATTTTTAACAAAGTGAGGAATATGGTCAGATCCATGTTATAATAATCTCCTTTTGGCAACCTTGAAGCCTTTTTTTTTCTAATTCCTTTGGCAGATCCTCATGAATGATGATGTCTAGACCCCTCTGCAGACTAGATTTAGTCTTAATCTTCCCATCTTAATCCTCCAGAGGGATAATATGAATGATTTTTTTTCAATTTATTTATTTATTTTAAATTTTATAATTATAAAATTTTTGACAGTATATATGCAGGAGTAATTTTTTATAACATTATCCCTTGTATTCATTTTTCCAGATTTTCCCCTCCCTTCCTCTACTCCCTCCCCTAGATGACAGGCAATCCCATACATTTTACATGTGTTGCAGTATAACCTAGATACAATATATGTGTATAAATCCAATTTTCTTGTTGCACGTTAAGTATTAGATTCCGAAGGTATAAGTAACCTGGGTAGATAGACAGTAGTGCTAATATTTTACATTCACTTCCCAGTGTTCCTTCTCTGGGTGTAGCTGATTCTGTCCATCATTGATCAACTGGAAGTGAGTTGGCTCTTCTTTATGTTGAAGGTTTCCACTTCCATCAGAATACATCCTCATACAGTATTGTTGTTGAAGTGTATAGTAGTCTTCTGGTTCTGCTCATTTCACTCAGCATCAGTTGATGTAAGTCTCTCCAAGCCTCTCTGTATTCCTCCTGCTGGTCATTTCTTACAGAGCAATAATATTCCATAACCTTCATATACCATAGTTTACCCAACCATTCTCCAATTGATGGACATCCATTCATTTTCCAGTTTCTAGCCACTACGAAAAGGGCTGCCACAAACATTTTGGCACATACAGGTCCCTTTCCCTTCTTTAGTATTTCCTTGGGATATAATCCCAGTAGTAGCACTGCTGGATCAAAGAGTATGCACAGTTTGATAACTTTTGGGGCATAATTCCAGATTGCTCTCCAGAATGGCCGGATTCTTTCACAACTCCACCAACAATGTATTAGTGTCCCAGTTTTCCCACATCCCCTCCAACATTCATCATTATTTGTTCCTGTCATCTTAGCCAATCTGACAGGTGTGTAGTGGTATCTCAGAGTTGTCTTAATTTGCATTTCTCTGATCAGTAGTGATTTGGAACACTCTTTCATATGAGTGGATATAATTTCAATTTATGAATGATTTTTTTTTTCAATGCTTATCTGAAAACCAGGTAGACTCTATCCTCATTTCATCATTACTCTCTCTGATGGGAGGAAGGAACTATCAACTCCAAAGCTACATTTTAGGAGATAGCTGAGCTCAGGCTTTTTGGGATTTCTACCATACACTTATGCTGGATATCTTTTCCTCCTCTCCTTCTTCTTACCTTCCTCCTTTCATTTTCAGCTTGCTTTCATATTTTATTCCCCCCCATTATGTTGTAAGTTCCTTGAGAGGAAGGCCTGTTTTTTATATTTGTATCCCCAGTGCTTAGCACATAGTGTTGGCACATAGTAGGAATCTAACATTAATTGATTATTCTATATATGGGACTCTTCTAATTTATTTATTTAAAATTCTCGCTAGTATCAAAAGACTGGACAAAATATGATTAAAGATCATGTTTCAGAAGTTCTATAGTTTATTTAACATTCAGGTGCTTTAATCAGCAGTCATTTATTTGTAGACATTTATTGTAGACATATATTTAGCACCTACTCTGTGGAATTGGAATGTGAAGAAAGACAAAAATATGATCCCTGACCCGAGAGAGTCCATAGAATGGAGAGATGAATTGTAAATAATTATGCACAAATAATATATATACATACAGTCTAACTAGATGTTTGTCTCAGAAAGAAGGCACTGGGGATAGGGGATGGTAAAGGTCTCATGCAGAATATCAGATGGGAGCCAAGTTTTGGAGTAACAAGAAGAAATTGGCTTAAATAACCTGTCTTGATGACCCAAGTTAATTTTACTTATGCCCACTTCCATTTTTAAATGCTCACAAACTGTCTCTTTAATAGGGAACTATGGAATCACCAAAATGTAAGGGGTGGAATTTGCAGAGAGGCATATTTCAGATTGATGGAATCATTTCATTCCTAATTAGTTTCAATTATGGCAACACATATACTAAAATGAAAATAATATAGAGAATGCTTGAACAAGGGTAGCACACTAGTTTGTGAAACATTCTTCTCCAGGATGCATTCCTGATGCTCCCTCTTCTTCTATGGGGCTTTGGTCAGGGTAATGCAAAGATGAGGAATGATCCAATCTATGCCCTGGGAGAACTTACAGTTTACTAAGGCAGATCTGATATGTATTTACATAAAGATTAAGAATAATCCAATTCAATTTGAAAGGGATCTTAGAGATTGTCTAGCCCAGAGTGTATAACATCCAGTCTAAAACTACATACCGGTTAGTCAGTTAATAGGAATTTGTTAATTAGCACTTACTATATATATGCTAAGCATTGGGGATGCAACCCCTCAAAAACAACTACAAAAACATGATCCTTACAAAAACAACACTCCAGAACATGACCAAAAATATATTAAAATAATTGGGAAATATGCAACAAAATAAATAAAAATACAATAAAACATAGATAATGCTAATATCTGGCTAAGTCAGATGGATTCTTTCTTTCTTCCACTCGATTTCTTTTTTCTTTCTCTCTTCCCTCCCTCCCTCCCTCCCTTCTTCCCTCCTTCCCTCCCTCCTTTCTTCCCTCCTTCCCTCCTTCCCTCCCTCCCTTCCTTCTTTTCTTCCTTCCTTCCTTCCTTCCTTCCTTCCTTCCTTCCTTCCTTCCTTCCTTCCTTCCTTCCTTCCTTCCTTCCTTTCTTCCTTCCTTCCTTCCTTCCTTCCTTCCTTCCTTCCCTCTCTCCCTTCCTTCCTTTCTCTCTTTTTCTCTCCTTTCTTCCTCCTCTCTCCTTCCTTCCTTCCTTCCTTCCTTCCTTCCTTCCTTCCTTCCTTCCTTCCTTCCTTCCTTCCTTCCTTCCTTCCTTCCTTCCTTCCTTCCTTCCTTCCTTCCTTCCTTTCTTTCTCCCTTTCTCTCTTTTTCTCTCTTTTTCTCTCCTTTTTTCCTCCTCTCTCCTTCTTTCCTTCCTTGACTAATGCAGGAATTTATTTTGAATGATCATATATTTGAATGATTACTGTCCCATTTCTGTTTTAGTTTGATAACACAGTCTAGTCCCATTTCTATTTTAGTTGGACAGCACAGGCTAGTCAAGAGGGACTAGTCGCTGAAATACTCCCAAATATAATTGGGAAATATTTGACTTTCAGCAACAACAAAATATCATAAACATAGATAATACTACATTTAAAAAACCAAGTTAATATGTGGCCTGTGGTGATTCTTTAATATAATTGAGAAGCTTTATTTTCAATTGATTTTGACTCCATTAGTTTAGTCCAACCTCTTCATTTTACCAATGAGGATAGCAAGACACAGAGATGCCAAGATCCCACCAAGCAAGTATGCTCTAAATTGAAACTCACATTCGTCTAGCTTTTATGATCTAGTAGAGACAAGGAGATATCCAACATACTCTAGGAAAATTTCAGAATCACTGGGAAGAAATGTGATGAACTTTGTGAAGACACAGACTCTGTCTTCTACTCTTTTAAAGTATTAAAAAAAAAAAAAAAAGAATTCTGATTCATTGATTCTTCAGGCGTAGTTGCTTATGAGCTAGGCAGGTCACTCCACTTTTCAGTGACTATTTCCAAATAGGGCAAACAGGGATGATAACAACTCCATATAAGATTTTTGGAAAGATCAGATGGCATAACAAATATCAAACTCTCTGATGGTGGCTAAGGGTATTTTTTTTAAAATATGTTTGTAGGTGTTTAAATGCAAATTCCTTCCATTAGTTACTCTTCTTTGACACTGGGAACCCAAATAAAGAAATCATCTTCTCTCTCCCACACAGAAATTAATACAAAATGGCTCAGGATAGAAAGAACATAGGTTTTTGCTAAAAAGCACATCAAGCTTAATATTCCTTAAACACAGGTGCTAAACAGCTGAAAGAGGCTGCTTTAAAAGTGTTTTGCTTCAATGTGAAAGACTCTTTGGGTGACAACTGAAAGCCTATCACCTGTTGAACAAAAAAGTCAGACCCAACAGTTGTATTTCTGGATATCTATCTTGAAAAATGCTATATTAAAAACAACAACAACAAACAATAAAAAACAAAAACTAACCAAACAAAAACAAAATACTGAAAAAGGTCTGTCTAGCAAGGATGCTATTGTATCTTTAGTTGCAAAGGCAAAATCAAGAAACCTGCATGCAATTTGAACATTCAATGGTTAGAAAGTAACCAAGCAGTAAGAACTGACATTTCTATGGTGTTTGAAGGGATGCAAAACCATTTACAAGGCTCTTTACATGCATTGTCTCTTTAAGGAACTTATATCAGCCTACAATAGTAGATGCTATTATTATCTGTTTTACAAATGAGAAAACTGAGGCTGAAAGCCATCATGTGAGTTGGCCAGTCATGGAATTCAAAGTTAGATCTTGCCTCAAAGTTCAGTGCTCTATTTCTGTGGTGCGTTCATATAATAAAATTGAGCTGACACATATTGCAAAAGGAAAAAAAAGTGACCTAGAACTAGAAAAAACAGAGAACATACTATAGACAACCCCATAAGAAGAAAAATGAGTGAGAATGACGAACTCTTTATAGAAACTTTGAAGAAGTGATTCAGAAGTGAATGCATTGAAATAATTTTAGTTTAATGTAAACTGTAACAAAGCAAAATCAATAAGTTGCGCTGATGTTTAGTACTAAATATATATAATACGTGTATAAGTATAGATAGTGCTTTATATAATTATAGTTATATGTAGATTATATTAGATAGTGCTTTAAACATATATTTACATTATCTATCTATCAATCAATCAATCTATCTATCTATCTATCTATCTATCTTTCAAAATCTGCAGTTTTGTTCTTAGAAAGCTCCAGTGTGGAAACTTCTTCTATCAAGGCAGATAGATTACTTGTTTTTAACTTATGTTCTTAGAAAGTTGCTTGGGAATACTAAGAAGTAAAATACTTTCCCATGTTTTCAAAGCTGGCGGATGCTAGGGGCAGTATTTAAAGCAAGTTCTACCTTATCCCAATATCAGTTCATTTATGCTGCTTCTCAACTCAGTAATATAACATTAAAAATCATTTTTGAGAAATGAGATTAAAAAAATGAATGAATATACCAGGAAGACTCATTCACTGATGGTTGCTGTTGAGTTGTTTCATTTATGTCCAATTTTTCATGATTCTCTTTGGGGTTGTCTTGGCAGAGACACTGGAGTGCTTTGCCATTTCCTTCTTCAACTCCTTTTACAGATGAGGAAATTGAGGCAAATGGGGTTGTGACATGTTCAGGATCACAAACTAGTGTCTGAGGGCACTATTCAAATCTGGCTTCAGTGGCTATCCTCTGTGCCACAGTTGCCTCTCACTTGCCTCTCACTGATGACTATTGCTCATAGGTTATGGTTATCATTGGGAAAGGAAAGAGGGAATCAGTTACTCAATGTTCTTCAGAAATTTCCTCAGTTCACTCATCTGCTTTATGAGTGTGAAAATGATTTATGTGGTTGTTTCATTTTTTATTACTTGGAAATATGAGAGGACTGCTCTACTAAAGGTAAGAAGGATAGTCTTCTGCTTGTTATTTCTAATTCTCTGTTCTCTCCTTTGCTTCCTCTCCTTAACTTTCTGTTCTATTTTTTTTTCCCTGAGGCTGGGGTAAAGTGACTTGCCCAGGGTCACACAGGTAGGAAGTGTTAAGTGTCTGAGACCAGATTTGAACTCCCGTCCTTCTGAATTCAAGGCTGGTGCTCTATCCACTGCGCCACCTAGCTGCCCCTCTCCCCATAATAACTTAAGGATCTGTGGGGGATTGTACCTTTCTGTCTATGGGGAGATTTTTAATATTTACTTTGGTATTAAAAAAAAAAAAAAAAAGAAAAGAAAAATTAAAAGCCTGGGGCAGCTGGTTGGTGGAGCTGAGAGAGCACCAGCCCTGAAGTCGGGAGGACCCCAGTTCAAATCTGATCTCAGACACTTAACTCTTCCTGGCTGTGTGGCCCTGGGCAAGTCATTTAACCCCAATTACCCTAGGGGAAAAAAATTAAGAGGATCAAAGATGTCACAAGTTTCCAAAACGAGGCATTTTATATTGGCTCTTTAATGAAAGTTAAGTCATATGCTTTCCCTTTTCAGTATTTCTTTAATGATTCTGGTAGCTAGGAACTGTTTGCTGTCAACTGACTACCCCATCCTAACACAAGTTAAGGGTCAGCAAAGTGGAGGAACCATCCCAGGAACAAGACACTTGCTAGTCTCTTCCCCTCCTTCCTAATCTCTAAATTTCTGTGTTGCCAATCCCTTTTAACATTAGATGGTACTGCTGCTGGCTGTCTGAACATGAATTTAGTGAAAGTGTTGAACGTTAATGAATTCAGGGGGTGTGTTACTGAGTGATGAGAAGTGCTATCTTGTGTTAACAATGTCAACGTGAGAGAGTCCTGAAGGCACAGAAGACTATGTTTATGTAGGTGTTCTTTCATGTCTGGGACTACACTTATTGCTTTTGATTAAGACATATGATAGAGTTACTGGATGTGACATTTGTTGAGAGAAGGAAGAGGACTGTGGGTGAGGTGCTTGTGAGATAGTAGAGAATAGGGGAGTGGGGGAAGAGTGAGGTCCACAGATGGATGCCTTGTTTATTTGATTTAGGAGCCTCCATTAAAATGAACATGTATTTCTCCCTTTATTGATGCATGTTAATAAAAATATTTCACATTTATAGTTTCTTAGAATGAATTGCAGCACAAGCAATAGGCCTTAGTGGATAGTATTGTGCCATTTTTTTACTCTTAAAAACAGAAGAAAAAAGTCCTATGGGTCTAGCAAATAGTAAAAGATAGCATTTATGTAGCACTTTATTGCTTACAAAGCACTTTACATATGTCATCTCAGTTGATCCTTGTAATAACCCTGGGAGGAAGGAGCTATTATTATCCCCATTTTACAGCTGAGGAAACTGAGGCTGAGAAAAGTTAATTTACTTGCTCATAATCATAATACTCATAAATGTTTAAGATAGAGCTTCCTGATAAAAGCTTAATTCTCTATCTAGTGAACCACAAAAAGAGGCAGAATAGCAAAAACAAGAGATTATTTTTTGGAATCAGATCATCTGGTTTCAAAATAGATTTCTGCTGATCTTAAGGAAATCATTTGTGAGAGGGTTGAACTAGATGGCTGTGGAGCTCTAAATCTGTGGTCCCATGATGCCATGAGAGTGGTTTCTGTATGCAGAGCAGGGAAATTAGCAAGCAAGTATCATTGACAATTCTTTGCCCCCACCTTTTTTTTTTTTTTTTAGTAATTTAAAATAGTTCACCACTTGGGTGGGATTTTTCTCTAGTCTTAGATCCACCTCTTCTGAAAGAGTGACTTTCCTTTCAAACCAGGTCTAAGAAAATTGCAGATGTCAGCCTCAATGACAGTCCAGCCAGTCCCTGCCCCAGATGCTGATTCATTTGTCTAAATAATTTTAATCTAAGAAACCCTCTATGCCCTGGGAAATCGTCAGGAAAAATGAATAGATAATTATAATTAGAATTAATCAATGTTTGTTTAATTGAGTTGACTTTATTTTTCTAGCTTCAAGTCTCCCAGTCCGAGATAATGCTCTGGCAAAGAAGCTGAAATCTATCTTTCTCCTCTCCTAGGTATTCCCCATCACTGCATTGGAGTAATACAATTTGTCAGTGTAGATGTTTAAAACCCATATCATACTTGCCAGTTTAAGAAAAAAATAAATGTTCTCTCAAAGAAGGGAGAAATTTTAGGAAATAAGGAAAATGTTCTGTCTCCAAAGGGAGATTCACTCCTAGAGTGACCATCATCTGAAGTACCACACAACCTAGGCTTCATCTTGATGTGTCTTGAGGCTGGGGCCCTACAGTTGCAAACTCATAGCTTTAGCTTCTTGACCATTCATTTAGTCAATCAATAAATAAGCAAATAAATCAACAAATCGAACAAAAATAATAAATCAAAAGTTTTTAAAGCACTTAGTATGTGCTAGACACTATGCTAAGCTCTGGGGATACAAAAATAGGCAAAAGACAGTTCTTTCCCTCAAGGACTTCACAATGTAAAGGTAGAGATAGCATGCAAACAAATATATACAAAACAAACTACAGTTTGATAGTTAAAAGAGGGAAAGCCCTGGAGTTGAGAGGTTGTGAAAAGCTTTTTGTACAAGGTGGGATTTGAGGAAGGATTTAAAGAAAGCCAAGGAGTTCAATAATATGATGGATTCATCTTCAGTGCTTTTCTTTCTCTTGCTCTTGTAGGGTTACCTGTCCTTTTCCTTTCTTTCTGCAAGTCCAAATGAAATCAGGGCAAACTTGTCAAAGTAAAGCTATCTTCTGGCAGCCCCAGAGTCAGAGAAAAACTACCTAAAGGATCAAATCAGGAAAGGTTTTTTTCTGATCTGAACTAGTGGGTATCCCTCACTAGCATCTTGATCAACTTGGTGACTTCTGGTTTATGGTGACATATGTTGACCACTTCTGTGAATAGTTCAAAATATTTTATCTGGTACTTATGGCATCCCTGTGAAGTAGCAACAATACTTTGATGAAGTTTAATTAAAATACAGATATTCTACTCATTATTCTTCTTTGATTTGGGGAGCCCAAATTAAAAGTTGACATCTCTCCAAAGATGTGAAATCAAGAGAAAGTGAATAATCTCATAAAACCATCACAGTGACCACCATGAACACTTAAGGATTAAGAAACGCAGCAACTCAAATTTTATTGAATCTTCTAGAGTGAACCATTTGGCAGTAGAAAAATGATTCTCAAATTCAAAGAACTGAAAGTTACCCCAAATCAATCAGGCCTAGATTTTTACTTACTGCCTTTTTCAGCCTTTCTGTTTGACATATGCTACTTAATGAATCCTCCTGCTTTGTTAAGAGGTAAATTGCCAGTTTTACATTCTCCATTTTACAGATGGAGAAACTGTACAAAGAGCAGTTAAGTGACTTGTCCCACTTTTGGAAGCAAGTCAGTGGCAGATCCAGGAATAGTAAAACCTAGATCTTCCTACTCCCAGTCTGGTGCTCTGTTCAGCAAACCACATCTATACTCTCTGGTGGCTTCCAAACTCATTCTGTTCCTCCAATCGACAAAATGAAGCGTGAGTGGGCAAACATGCCCTTAGCTTCATAATTATTGGTGCTAGTCAATTGTGCCTGGAAAAAAATTACAGGCTCCCAGAAGGTTGCCTGTGATTGTAAAGATGACTTCCTTCCATGATTTTATTTATGTGGAAATTTTCATTAAAAGTTAAGATTTAAAAGTCAGAATAACACTGGGAAGTAAGTTGGATTTGAATCCTGTTTTTGCCAATTACTATCAGTGTGATGTTGATAAAATCGCAGCTTCTCAGTACTTCAAAAACTGTGTCAAAAACTGTTAAAATGAAACAGCTGGAGAAAATGGTCTCTCTCAGGTCTAAGGTATAGTACTATTTTTTAAATTAGATTTGAGTTTCCTTGGTATAAGCAATGCCCTACAAAGCATTTATTGTGGCTACTATATTACAGACGCTATCCTATGACCCAAAATAAAACAATCCCTGACCTGCAGAAGCTTACATTATACTTGGGGATTGAGGGAGGACAACATGGACACAGCTTGTGTGTATATAGTTCCTTGAATGTTGGCTGCCCCATTGAACCATGAACTCTGTGAGGGCAGGGACTATGTCAAGCTTAGCACATAGTACCAATAAATATTTATAGACTGACACAGATAATCAAATTCAAAATATATACAAAGTAAAGATAAAATCAATTGGGGAAAGAGAGTGCTAGCAATTGTGTAGAAGTGATAACTGTATCCTTGATGGTTTCTACCGTGCTTTTGTTAAATAGAGAACAATTAGAAATGGAGGCAGGATATTCGAGAGTATAGTATATCAATGGGGAGGAAAAACTTGGTATAAGATAAAAATCAATTTTTAAACTTCCCAGAGATGTGTCCATTGTATAAGATGAGTCATCCCTGTATTCAAATAGAAGTTGAACATTTCTCATTTGAAATACACAGTTATTTAAAGTGACTTGGTGATTGGCTGCCTTTACTAAAATTCTTTTCTCATATGTATACAGATACATAAGTAGAATATCAGAGGGGTGGTTAAAATGCTTAAAATCAAATAGTTGTGTCCAAGTGCCACTGGGAATTTTAGAAGCAACAGTTTTTACTTACATAAAATTCACGTGATCGTTGTATGGATTCATAAAGCAGGTGTCCTTTATATACTGGACAATATTCTGTTAGCATGAATTTCATTCAGAGGCTCATAAAGAGCAGAGGGTGAGAGGGGAGAGACCTAGACATTACACAGACCATCTTCTCATTTTGTGGAAGGGGAAATTAAAACCTAGAAGTAACTGATCTAAGGTCACACAGAGAGTAGGTGGTAGAAACAGTATTTTAACCTGCCTCCTCTTACTGTTCTTATTAAAAAGGTAATTTTAAATTTCTATTAATTCATTAATTTCTATTAATTTCTATTTTTCTTTTAATTTCAGAAATTTCATTTCATGGTTAATTTGAGCAGGTTTGGTTTTTACTTTATGTATGTTCTGTATCTATATAGATACATATTCTATTGCATTAAATACCTACTCTGGAGATACAAGGACAAAAATGAATGTCTCTGCTCGAGGATGGAACATAGTGGGGAAGGATGGAGTAGAGGGAGGAGCGTACAACACCCAAACAGAGAATATTTACACAATAGAAACAAATTCCTGAAAAGCTATTTCAAATTACAGAAGTGCTAATAAATTGGGGGAATAGGAAAGAATACAGTGGGAGGTGGAATCCAAGACAGGATTTAAAGGAAGCCAAGCATCCTATGAGAAAAAGGTGAGGAGGGGCTGCCATGCAGACACAAGAGACCACAAAATAGTCAGAGAAGAGGTCCTACTGATACATAGTAGAGTTTGCCTAAATACTTGTTCCCTCTCCCCTTCTCATTACTTCCTTAGGGGGAAAAAAATCCTTTTTTTTTTTTTTTTTTTTTTTTTTTTACCATAAATTTAAAAATATAGGTTTGCTTAAAAAAAAAAAAAGATGAAAAAGGAAAACCTTTCTTACAATTTCAGTTATCTAAAGTGGAATAGGATACCTCAGGTAGATGTGTGTTATGTGTGTGTGTGTGTGTGTGTGTGTGTGTGTGTGTGTATGCATGTGTATTTAAGATAAGAACCCCTTGTGGAATATAGTGAAACCTATGGACTTTTCAGAAATAGATTTAAATGTGTTAAAACAGTCTCCAAAGAATTACAAAGGAAACCAGTTTTACTGAAAAACAGTCAAGAAATATCAGAAAAAAAATTAACCCTAATTTGAGAAGTCCTTGCCTAAACAGGTACTGATTTCATCCTTAATGCAAGGAAACAGGCCAAAGCTGGATTGCCCACTTAGAGTTTCAGTCCCAGCTTCTTAAACTGTGGGTCATGAATCCTTATGGGTTCATGTAACTAAATGTGGAGGTGGTGAAATATAATTTATTATCAGTAAATATTGAATTTGTATACCTCTTTTATATACACATATACCTGGAGTCATCTAAAAATTTCTCAGGCACAAAGCCCTAATTTAGGGGATTCCTTTTCAGGCATGGGATGGATCAAGGTCCCCTCTTTCTCTGAAATTCTGTAGATAAAATAGTACAGAACTCAAACACAACAGTGATACAAAAACCCACAGAAGTAACCTCAAGAAATACTAATGTCCAAAGTCACACCGTAAGTTCTTATAATTTCGATAGAGCAAGTAATTTAAAACTGCATTCATCTCAAGATTTCTATCGAAATTCACAAACCCACAAGGTCTTAGACTGTCTATCAGAGCAGCACGTGGAATTAGTAATACCAGGCTTACCCGAATGACTGCTTTACTCATTGGGATCCCTGATCAAGTGATGTGCTACAGGGCAAGGATTGAATCTGATATATTAAGGTGAATGGATCAATTCTTGAGATTACCTCCTTGGGAAGCTAATTAGCATTGAACCTCAGTGGGGGTGCATTTTCATATTTAAAAAACTGACTTTTTTGTCAACAAGAAAAATTGGGAGTTTGAGCCTTAAAGTCCTTGTCCATTATTTCAAAAGGCTATAGCTTTCATTTTGCATCCTTTATGATATCAATAAGCCAGTAGAAACAGTGGTGAACAAATCCCATAGAAGGTAGTTAAATGAGATCAAACATAACCTTCACTACAGTGATAGAGGTGCTGGTTCCTTCAATACTGGAATAAAGAGAAATCACCTTCCCTAGGTAAGTCAGGAGGTCTATTTCCATTTCAGGATCTTTCATGAATATTTGAATGGGAATAAGTTGTTCCTCAGACATTTTTGATTGGGATATTTTTAAAGCCTGTTTGTGATCAGCCACCATTAAAGAAAATAGGAGGGGGAATTAATAAAGAAAAAGATAACAGTTAGAATCATTGGTCTGGCACCAGGATCAGAGACTGAGAATTAGAACTACAAAGAACATAATAAAGTCAACAAGCCTTTATCAAGTGACTAATATGTACCAAATATTTTGTTAAGAATCATGGATACAAAGAGATGAAAAAACAACAGGCAATCTCTGTGTCTAAGGACTTCAGCATCCTATGGAGAGAAAACAACAACAATAATATATACATATATATATATATATATATATATATATATATATATATATATATATATATATATAATTGTTGTGTGCATATACATATATGTATATATATGTGTATATATGTGTACATATATATATATATATATATGTGTGTGTGTGTATGTGTGTGTATGGAAAGCAGAGTCCCATGGAATCAACATTTTCAAATTGTGGTCCTGTTTTGAGAGTCTATTGGATAGCAAAGAGATCAATTCAGTAAATACCTGAAGAATTTAACTCAGATTATTCACTGAAAGGTCTGATATTGAAGTTGAAGCTTACTTTGGGCACATAATGAGAAGAGAGAACTCATTGGAGAAAACCCTGATGTTTGGAAAGATTGAAAGCGAAAGGAAAAGGACACAAGACAGATAGTGACATGGAAGCAACAAACATTTTTGGGAGACAGTGGAGGAGAGCAAAGCTTGATGTGCTGTGATCCATATATCCACAAAAAGGTGGATAAGGGTAAACAATATCAAAGGAAAAGCTTCTTAAAGGAGGTGAGATTTTAACTAAGACTTGATGATGATCAAATAGCCAGGAAAGAGGATTACAAGAATGGGGGCTAGCCAATGAAAATTCCAGGCACTGGGAAATGAAGTGTTTTGTGTGAGGAATAGCAAGGAAGGTCAGGATCATTGGATCCCAGAATATATGGAAGGGATAAAGTGTAAGAAGACTGGGAAGGCAGGAAGAGGTAAATCATGGAGAGGTACAAAAGCAAGGACTTTTAATTTGATTCTGGAGCTAATAAGGAACCATTGGAGTTTATTAGATAAGAGACTGATATGGTTAGATCTATGAGTAAACTGAAGTCTTGAGAGATCACAATATCATAGACTCATCAATTAAAAGTTGCAAATGACCTCATGGCCATCTATTCCAGAGCTTCTTAAACTTTTTCCACTTAGGATCCCTTTTTGCTCAAGACATTTTTACCTGTATATATAGATACATAAAATACAAATCAAACATTTACTGATAATAAATCATACTTTCATGACCCACATAGTCAGTTATTTGACTTCATATGCAACCCCTAATTTAAAAAGCTTTGATCAACTCAATTTCCAGCTAGGTGGTACAAGGGATAAAGCAATGGATCTGGAATCAGGAATATTCATCTTCCTGAATTTAAATCAAGTAATTTAAAACTGCATTCATCTCAAGATTTCTATAGAAATTCACAAACTCATTTATTATTTATTATTATTATTTATTAGCTGTGTGACCCTAGGTAAATCACTTAATTGTATTTCCCTCAGTTTCATCATCTGCAAATCTGTAAAACTAGAGAAGGGAATGGCTAACCACTCCAGTTATCTTTGCCAATCAAGCCCCAAATCAAGGAGTCATGAAGAATTGGACACAATTGAAATGATTTAATTCAATTCCCTCACTTTACAGATGAGGACCAAGAAAAAGAAATGACTAATGAAAAGTAATTGACCAAAGCAGAATTTTAACTCAGATCCTCAGACTTCAAAGTAAGCATTTGTCTGATTTATGCTGACTCAAGAACAAATAGCATAAAAACAAAAACAAAAACAAAAAACCCTGTAAATTTACTTCTAAAGATAAATCTAGTTGAATATGGGAGAATCTTCTAAGGGCAGTGGCCACTTAAAGAGTGAGTAATACAAGACTTAGACAGAAAACAGTTCTCCTTAGTGATAGGCATAGAGAAAGTGGGGGGGAGAAGAGGAAACACCTGCTATTTGGTAACTTTCTATTTTAGCTAATCATTCTTTCTAAATAGATGCTAAATTCAATCCTTTCTACCTGCTTCCAGTGCAATGCCCTCTAAAGTCTGGCACCCTAAGGTAAAGCCCCAGGCACTCTGCCTTAGTTATGGTTTTTAAAAAATCATCATGAATCTTAAATATTGTAATATACATATGGAACTAATAGGAATTTTTTTTTTTCATTTAATTTTTACTTACTCAGCAGAATTGAATTTGCTGTTCAGTTTGATGTTGTGGTCCATTATTTCATTCCTTGTTTCTTCCCATATTGGTAAATCATTGAAGAAAGGTGATTCCTTTCATTTTAATTCAAATAATATTTCCCTCTAATAAGACCACCTGTTTATGAGTTGCGAAGTTTTTCTGAGTGTTTGCATTCAGCCTTCAGTCTCATATTTTCAGTCAAGTTGCCTTTCCCCCCTTCCTCTTTTCCATGACAGAAATACTCCAGCCCAGCAGTGGCTAGGAATATTATGAAGAATTGCATGCTAACATGGCAATTGGGTAATGAGGGGTTTGTAAACCAAGTAAAAGTCTGTAATTCTGCTCATAGGTTGCTATCTATCTAGATTTTATTACTTTAAGTACTTCATGATCAGTAAATAATAAATTCAATTTACGGGATAGAAGTTTTGTCACTTGGAAATACTCACTTGGAATATATATTTCTTAATTGGCATCAATGGCACATTTCCCAGGAAGCATAACAAAATGGATCATTTAATAGATGCCCAATCTCTCCATCCATCTATCTATCCGTGCAGCACATGATGTTTTGACTTTAATATGGTAATTATCTCAGGCTGACTTCAGAGCAGGAAGCTGCCTCCCACACAGCAGTGCTTAATTACTTTAGACTTCAGCTTGCCAAGTGAAAAATTGACTGTTTTTTTGCACATTGCTTGGAATTGAAATGATTTCATTGTCATTTTACTTGAAATATGGCCTGACATCAGCATAGAATCATGGGAAAGATAATGCAAAATTTCTCTGAAATTCTAAAATGGTCTGAAAGCTGCCTTATTTTTTTTTTCTATGAGGCTGGATTTACATTTTCAGAATGTTAATGAAGATCCTGCTTCATCTTTACCATGGCAAACTTTTAGGATCTCTCCTGTGTGAATAAATTCCACCTTGAAAGCCAATAAAAGGTAAAGGGAAAGTTCACCACCAACAAATGCCAAGTTTGACAGGTCAAGGAGGTAGGGGAGTAGCTAGAATTCCTATTGGTGCAATTTGTTGGCAAGTTGTTAGATTCTTCCCATTTATAATGAAATGGAAAAAAAAAAAAAAAGCACTAATGAATAAACCTTCCGATTCAGACAACTTAGGGGAGAATACCTTTATCTAGATCAAAGCTTCTTAAGCTGTTGGAAAATAATATTTTTATTATTTATTATCAGTAAATGTTACATATGTATGGCTCTTTTGTATACTTATACACCTGGGGTTGGTAAAAATTTCTTGGGCAAAAAGGATTGTGAGTGGAAAAAGTTTAAGAAGCGCTGAACCAGATGCTACAGAGAAATAGGGTCTATTTTATCCATTTGCCACAGAATAGAAGACATTTATATGACTAGGTTTAAAAGACGTTGTCTTGACAATTTTGGTTTGAAATGCATCATGATTGTTATTTTCCTAATTACGCTCAGCTCCCTCCTGAAAGATCTACTGTTTGCCAATCAAAGCTAATCATTGACTAGATTTGGAAAATCCTGGAATTATCTTTGTTGATGAAAATATCTATACTAATAAATGTCCCCAAAGAGATATTTTGTTGGGGGGGCAAGAGAGTGAGGGGGTATAGTGAAGTGGGAAAGGCCTGTTCAAAAGGCTCAGACCATCCCCCCAGCTCACTTGGGCTTGAAGCTGTCCGCAACTTGCAAAAGCACCTTTGCCATGTAAACCACAGGGGAAAGTAATTAAATTTAACAGAAGCTGCCCTTGATTTAAAACCACTAGGGAGGTAATTAAATTTAACAGGAGCCACTGCTTCTAAACAAAGATATATGGTCCTTCTCTCATGAAGGGCTACCTCTTCTTCTCCAAATGTTCCTACCATTGGCCTGCCTTTTGGGACTGGTTCCAGAATCTTAGCTGAGTAAAGACATACAACTGATTTTTGCCAATCATATTGGGTAGTATTCTTTTATTAATTTACACATCTGGATTAGAAATAAAGATTCTCTCCAATCCTCTCCCTAAAACAAAAAACTTTTTCTTGCTTAAGCTAAAACATGATTATAGGTACTATATGCTTATGGTATTTGGGGGGGGGCGGGAAACAAGCTTGCTTTTTTTTTTTTGACAGCTTTGAAGTCATTTCTATATCTGCTTAAATTGCCCTTTAGGTATCAATTGCCTAGTAAATCCCAATCTGTGTCACTGATCTTTGAAGACTAGTATCTAGGTGGCAAAGTAGATGGAATGCTGGACTTGGAAAAATTAAGTTCAAAGTATTCCTCAATTGCTAGTTATATGATCATAACAAATCACTTATTGTTCTTTCAGCCTCAGTTTCCTTACCTATAAAATGGTGATAATAATACCTGTCTCCCAAGGTGGTTGTGAGAATGGAATGAGGTAATGTATATAAAGTGCTTTGCAAAACTCAAAGTGCTAAATGTTAATAATGATTCTTTCTCTTGTTGGCTGTAGCATTCTACTTAGTGAGCATATATAAGCTGCCTGTCAGCAGTACCTTAAAGAGGACCATAGGTAGTAAGATGCTTTTCTTCCATATTAGGCAGTCTTTTTGAATGTGTTCCTTGTTTTGTTCATCTTCAAAATTGGAAGTGCTTTTTTTCTTTATCAGATTACTAGATGATGGAAAGAGCAGAGCAGATGACATCCCCTTGTTTTTGTTTTTTGTTTTCCTGAAGACTAGCTCCAATTGGAGTGAGGATTCCAATTTATTTTTCTTCTTGAACATATCTGAAAAATTTAGAGATGTACATCCTGTCCAGATTTCAGGGTATGAAGGAGCCTAGGTAACAACTGAGCATCTATCTGGCAATAGCGGTCCTTCTGCTAACATAAAAAACAGCCCTCCAGAAAGACTTTGTTCAGACAGTCCCAACCTCCTTTCTCTTGTGGATCCCAAATATTTTATATACATTATTCACTAAAGGCGATTGCCTTCTTGCAATCCATGGTGCTGAACATTGTGTTAAGGAAGGAAATCCCCTATAGCTATATTTGAATTAGACACTGTCAAAAACATTGGACTTTTGGTTACAGGTCTGTTTGCACAGAAAGGCAAGGCAGTTGATGTTCTTCTTTATGTTTTTGTGTTGCTCAAAGTTTTAAGTTGGAATTAGGAAGATTTTGTTTTGAATCTTGACTCGGACACTAACTAGCTGTGAGATTTTATTTAAGTCACTTCTCTGAGCTTTTGTTTCCTCATCTGTTAAATGGGGCTAATAGATTTGTTGTAAGAATAAAATGTGCAGCATATATGAAATGCTTTGCAAATCTTAAACATTATATAAATGCGAAGTATTTTTTATCATCCTATTAGGTGAGATGTATATTTACTTTGGTTAAGAGGCTGGAGAGAAGCCTATTTTTGTCCAGACACCAAAAACAAACAAACAAACAAAAAAACTAACTCCAATAAAATCCCAATTATGTTTAAAGTTGAGAATGTCCAACATAGCATTATAGGAAAAGGTACTCAAATGAGATTAATCTGTTCTTCTGAATGCATGATATTAATGCCTTAGCTAGGTATACTTGTTCCTCCTGTCGGGTAATTGTCGAGTGGAAAACCGTCGCTAGAATTTTTCACTGTCAGATAAACTTTTCACAATAAGAGAACGTAGTGAAGCCTTTGGAAATAAATCCGGTGACACTAGGGAGTTTACAAATACTAGCATATTAATATACAGCTAAAATAATAATAAAAAAACACCATGCTGCTAAAGATGTTTAGTATTATCAGCTCACGGCAGGAGTTTATTAGAAACTCCTGCTTTCTTTTATTAAAATTTCAATTGGCTTGGTGAATGAGATCCTATGTTAGTGTCATAAAGTGAGAAGCCAGAAGGAGAGGATATTGGCATTTAAGTGCAGATTTCATTTTAAAAACACTTTACATTATAAAAGAAGATTACATATTGTAAATATTACATATAATGCTAGGGGTGTTAAAAGTAGTTTTAGTGTGTATGTATATTTTAAAATCCATCAAATTGCCTTTGTTTATTATATCTGGCAGACTTTACATTTCTGTCATAAAATAAAGTTTTAAATTTATTCTTAGTTCTCCCCTCCTCCTTTTGATTCTAAGTAGTGAAAAATAGTATTTTGAAGTTTTCATAAAACTCTGTATAACACAATATAAGAGATATTCTTTGCTAGTATTTTGGGAAAATGAGTTAATTCCATCTAATTTTGAGGGGTGGAATGGGGTGTCCAGATCTGTAGAGAATGACTGGTGTGGAAATTCCATCTACCTTCAGAGTAGCAACTTCTGCATAATTTATCGTATTAAAGAGTTTTCTGGGACCTTGAGAGGTTAAAATGAAGGGATTGGTCTTTGAGGCCCTCTCAAATTCTACAGCTATGATTCTTTGTCCTTATGAATCTCAGATCCAAGGATTTTATGTCCATGATGATATAAACCTACTAAATGTTTTAAACAGGATTTGAATTCAGGATTTCTAGACTCCAAGACCAATTTTCTAATCCCAATACCACATGGCTTGTCCAACATTCTATGCTTGTTTGATTTTTTTCTTTTTTTCTCTTTTGGAAGCCTTTCTTCCATTTTGGCCTCATGTCAGGCCAGGCCATCCTTTAAACAGATTGCAAACTATAATCTCTGGGTATCTCTGTTTGAAATGACAGAGCTGTAGTGATTAACATGAGGTTCTCCTAAAACGATCCGATAATTTCCTCTCTTGGGATGAGGCAATGGGCTAAGAAAAGATGGTGACTGGCAAAGAGAACCTCTGACGTGCACAGCTGGGGCTCAGGGATGAGATCTTCCCTCCCTGCCCCCACCCCACCCCGCTTTGCATCTGGAGCCTCCATGTAATAGAAGTTTGCATTTTTGCAGTTCCAGCTCATTCACGACAGGTTCTCCAAATTTTACCCATGGCTGCTTGCTTAGAAAATATTTTCCAGATTTACATGTTTATTGCCCTCACATATGTATGAAACAGAAGACCCTTCCTTCTTGGTTTTGGCCCAAAGTATTCACAGATTGTATTCTAACTTTATGGGGATGAAAACTGGAAATGGGTCATTTACAGCTTTCAAACAATTCCAAGTGCCCTTTGATCTTCAGTCCAAGTTTTTTTTTTTTTTTTTAACTGAAACAAATAAAAAAAAAATAGCCCAACTTTGGTATTTTTCTTTTAAATATGGTCACTATTAATGTAATCATTATATCATAACTGGAAATCAAACCAACACATTTAATCCATCTGATTTCAAAGTATGTATCCTTTGGGAAAAAAACATTCACTCAACAAGTGTAGGAACCAAGGAGAACATTATTTTTTTTAATATGTCTACTCTACAATCTTGTATCCAGGTATTAATGAGAGCAGCTCTCATCTTTCCTTTCCTTCTCTTAACAGAAGGCATGCACTCTCATTTAAAACCCTTTTAACGGATCACTTGTTATGTGGGATAGCTTTCTGGGAGGGAAAGGGAGGAATACTTTGGAGAGCTATGAAAGAAACAGAAAATATCAATAATAGCTTATTTAAAA
This sequence comes from Sminthopsis crassicaudata, assembly GCF_048593235.1. Classification (NCBI taxonomy): domain Eukaryota; kingdom Metazoa; phylum Chordata; class Mammalia; order Dasyuromorphia; family Dasyuridae; genus Sminthopsis; species Sminthopsis crassicaudata. Next base: position 41,366,517 of record NC_133620.1, read on the forward strand.
CAAACAAAAAAAAAACACTTTCAATATTCTTTGGTACTGTAAGCAATATCAAAAAGGTCAGGAAATTTGTAAAGTCACCAACCAAATGACACAGTTTTGATATTTAATTTTGAAGTCTATTTTGAACACTGATTTCAACAAATTGATTTTTACAGAATCAACACTGAATCTTTTTAGTGTTGTCTTGATGTTTGATAACAAGATGAAAAGCGATTACTCGTGAGAAAGAGCTGCACCCTATTTTTTTCCCCAGCATGATGAGGATGGAAAAGCACATCTCTTTGGTTGCTGACACCTGTTCAAAAGGCATCTTTAAGAATTTGAGAACCCTTGACATTGCCTTTCTTGCCAGTGGTTGCTTTGTCACTTTAAAGCTAGATTTATTGGAATCCATTTGCATAATCCTAAAAAGTTTCTTTAACCTCAGTACCAGTGGTGGATAGAATATTTCCCCATTATGATAGCAGATAAATTGTGGCACATACCACTTTAAAAAAAAACCTATTTTAATACCTTAGCATAGACTGGAAGGTATAATGTTTCAAAATTCATTTTAAAAAAATCTTAACAATATGAAAAATGCTACCAGATAGCGATCAAAATTGGTCTCATAATTAGGGAGGCACTGGCAGCTTGCTCCTTGGGGCACTTAAGGATATTTCAAATTTTTTCTTGCGATAAATATATGCCAGAGATTCACTTTGAGGTTTCACTCACCGTTTGGGGGGATGCTTTTTGCTGCTAAAATTAATTAAGGCTTTGCAAGCATCGCCAAATGTTTTGTGTCGAGTTTGATTTTTACATATGGAGAAAAATCTTTGAGCAACTATTTTGGAAAGAAGAAAAGCATTTCCAAATCAAACCCATTTGGGGTTCATTGTGGGGCTGGATGGTTTAAATTCTAAATAGGAGGAAGACGAAGACAAATTAAAAAAAAATGAAAAAATCCACACCAACTATAATGAAAAACACTAACAAAAAATTCAAGTGAATCATCTTATTAAAAATCTAAACAAAAGAACCATAAAAAAATAAATTTCCCTATTCCATTACAAAGAGCCTCACTGTAGGCATCTAACTACCAAATTTTTATTTTGTTTGTTTAATCCCCTAAAGAAAACATGTGTGTGTGTGTGTGTGTGTGTGTGTGTGTGTGTGTGTGTGTGTGTGCTCTTTCTTTTCAAAGGAGATTGAGATGTCATAAAGAAAATAGCAGGGACTCTTCTAAAAATAAAAATTTTCCCCCTCCTTTTCTCCTCCAATTTATTTTGCATGGAGGATGACTTGCCTGATTCCAATGTAAATTTCAAGTCAGTGTTTTTTATAGCTTTGTACAACCCGTATAACCCTTTCCTCTTGGGCATCTCTATTGGAAAGGAAGCTTTACTGTCTTCTCTATCTCCGAGACAAACAAGTCTACCTAGTTGATGTTTTAATCCTAACTGTCGAGCTTCAAAGAGGAACAGAGAATTCATAAAGAATCTGGGGGACATATCCTGGCAGTACCCCCCAAACCCTTAGTAGCAATGCAAATGATATTATCTTATTGGAAACAGCTGCTGGGCAGCCTCAAACCCTTGTGTGTTTCCCTGTCCCTGTGTTAAGGGCTTGCCTTACAGATTTTCCCTGAAAGCTCAATGCTTTGCGCATCTGGACTCCTTTTATGCTCTCCCTCATGGACCAGGGCTCTGTTGCTGGTTTACCTTGCTCCAGGTGATCCTGGGAAACACCACTGACATGTGCCATTACCCAGTCTGGATGGCTGCTTATCTGCTAATTGATTCTCAAAGGAAACCGATTGACAGTGTCACTTCATTGTGGACCTGACTGCCTCTCACATGCTTCTTGAAAGGGAAATTAGAACAGCCAGCCAACCTTTATGTTGGTTTGAAACCTCAGTAAATTTTACCACAAGGGCAGAAATCTACCTTTACTGGCTAAAAATATTCAAATACTAGCGAGCCTCCAGGAAGGCTAGAAGTGCAATTCATTCTGTTAAAAACATACAAATGCATATATTTCTTTGCCCTCTTTCCTCCCTCCCCACCCAAAAAAGAACAGAACAAAACTGGTGTTCCTGATATATATCATGTTAATGATTAAACTGGGATTAGCTCCGTGAATGATCCTTGAGGTTTTTGCCTTGTATTTAAGATTCTCACAGAGAGATGACACAGTGACTCCTTACTTTTGAAAAAATTGTTAATTTTGATCTCTTTGTAAAAAAGAAAGGAAAGAAAAAAGATAAAGAAAGGAAAGAGAAAATAGAAAGAAAAACAGTAATAGAAAAGGGAAACTTTTCCCCATAAAATACATTTGCACTTTAAAAAGAGGTTGTGATGTCTTTTTTTTTTTTTTCAAAGATTCATTTTTTCCCCCATGGCTGGATTGAGTTTCTTACTGGAATGGCAAGGACAGCTAACTTATATATAAAAAAAGAATAAGCCATATTTTATCTTCCAGATGAACTCAGGGTGTGATACCTGGGGGTACTGAGCTCCCTGAGCACTGTCAAGACTTTGGAAACAACATTGCAATAAGTTTCCTATCCTCCCATCCTTTCAATGTGTTCCTCTCTAATAAAAGCCAAACATCAGATCTTCCACAGTAACTCACTTCTGTCTATTTTTGAGAACAAACAGAAGAAGAAAAAACAAAAATAAAAAACAAAATTCCATTTGGGTCTCGCTGTTTTAGCTGTTCGATTCCAGCAAAAGCCTAGCTTAGTGGGATGCATTATTTTGTTGTTTTTTGTTTTTTGTATGACAGGTGTATTTCAAAAAACTGTCTTTCTTAGCTTTGATTTGAGAGGCTGTGACTTAGTAATGATTGCATGCCCATCTTTGCACATTATGGAGACAGATACCACAGGACTCCTGAGGCAGATTTTCCTAACTGTAGTCCTTTGTTTTGGTGATTAAAAAAATTCTCTGCAAGTTGTAAAATAATAATAATAATAATAATCCTAAGTCCACCCTGCTTATATTTTCCTGGTGGTTGTAGGGACTGACTTGGCTTATTTTCCTAAATGACATTTTGACTATAAGAGGCTATTGTCAGCAGATCTATAGAAAAACTGAAGTTTCCTTACTGTTAGTTCTTTACCTGGGCTCTGCTAATGAGGAAAATTTAGAAAATTTCACTGTGGGTGAGAAATTAATTTGAGGAGATGATGTCTTCCATAGCATTTGAAATGCTTTTCAGATATTCTTGGAGTGTTATTAATTCTACCTTAACATAAGTCAAAGGGGGTGGGAGGATTGGTGGGGAGAGTGAATGCTTCACATGATGTATTCATTCAACAGCATTTTTGCTAGTTTTTCTAATGGTAATTTGCTTCCTGCAAGTCCCTAAGCAGAACCCACGACTATAGGTCAAAGTAGGTGCAGTTAAAAAAAAAAAATTAAATCCAGATCTGTGATTTTATTGGTTTGGAAACTTTTTTTCTATTGATAAACTCATACTTGATCTTCTCAGAAAGTTCCCTTGGGCCACAGAAAGGATGAGTATCTTGTTCAGGATCACATAGCCAGTGTAGAGTGAGTTAAATCCGAGTTTTACTGATTCCTAGACTCTGTCCATTGCATTCTACTGTGATGCTTTTCAAAATCAGAGTGCCAAATAAATGAGCTAAACGTTGGCATTTCCAAAGAAGCAAGATTGATTTTATATGGGGACGTCATGCATTAAAAAATAACAATAAATTAAAAGGACTAAAGAGGTCCGATCCTTCCTCTTCTCTCTCTCTTTGAATTTAACAGGCAGTCACTCCATCCATGTTGCTGAATTTGGAATCAATTGAATCTGAAACAAACAAAAGCTAAATCTCCACCACTCCAGCAAAGTTCCCCCAAGCCCCCAAACAATAGTTTTCTATTATTTAGTATATGTTAATTAATTAAATCATTTCATCTAAAATTGAAACCCTGGAATTTTAAATATTAAAAGGGAAGCACGTAGGCTCCAGATAGCATCGGTGACACACAGATACACAAGCCACGGGGTGGGGGGTGGAGATGGCAATTGGCAGTCTCTTGTTATACAATGAGGAGTCCGGAGAAGCTCTTTATGGGTAAGCCTGGCTGCATTTTGATTGGCTCAGCAAAGCTGGTCCTCTCTGGGAGCAAGGGAGCCAGGGGAAGCAAACCGAGCTAAAAAAAAAAAATCAAAACAAAACAAAACAAAATTAAAAAAAAAAAAAAAAACCCAACAGGGATGTGAGGGAAGAGGGAGGGAGCAGAAATAGACTAGAGAGGAGGAAGGGCAGATAGATTCTGGGGGCCGGGAGGGGCTCGATGGCAAACAACTGTTCAGTTTTCTGTCAAAGCAGAGGAATTGCGGAGAGAGCTGACCCCCTTTTCTCCCTCCCAGCACCCTCCAGCCTCTGGGAGATCTCGTAGGCCCAGAAAAGCCGGGAGTTTGAAATGTGTATTTCCCTTTTATTTATTATTATAACATGAGCTATAAATTGTAAGACCAGTTGGAGTCGTTTCCCTTAGGAAGGCAACTGGGTCCAGTTACCCACGACGTTCCCCATCCTCCAAAGTGCTGAGCCCGTCTCTGCAAAGCGTTTGGACCATTTTCTTTAAAAGTTTCCAATTATTTTATGATCCCCCAACTTTGTCAGCCCTCTCTCCCAGTCCTATTAATATGGGAGTTTATTTATGAGGGCTTTTATGCAGTGCAGCCACCAAATGGTCTGCCAGGCACCACAGGGAGACTCGCGGGGAGGTGGGGGGGAGGGGGCCCGGAGGAGGAGACAATGACCATTCGGAGTCAGCCTATTTGGGGAGCTGTTAGCTCGGCAATAAAAAATATTCCGTGGTCCTGCTTGTGAACTCTCCCAGGGAGGGGGTCGTTGGATCCAATTAGGGGCTTTTGTTTTAACCAAATGAGCCGGCGGAAGCAGGGAATTTTGCTGTCAGCGTCTTGGAGCTTGGGCAGCAGATCTCTTTATGGCGTCCCTGACTTTTTTGTTTTCCGGTGGCAAGCATTTTTGCTTGTAAAATGAAGCAAATGCTTGTAAGATTAAATTGGAAGTGGCTCACCCGGAGGATGTGAGCAAGAGAGAAAAGAGGAACACATTTGGAAACTGGAAATGGGTCCGAGAAATTCTGACAGAGGATGACACAGATCTAGAGAAGGAAAAGTTTTTGACAAGCCCTGGCTCTAGCATATAGATTACACGTGGCTAAGTAATAGATCCCTCTTCCTCCTTCTCAGACCCCCATATTGTTCTCAATATACATATGACCTGTGTTTTTAATTTTTTTTTTCCTTTCTAAATCCTGAGCAGCATGTGGAGGAGATATATTTCATAACGTACAAAAAGTAAGGCCTTCCTCAAGATGGAGAGAAGCTGTGAACTCCCTAGTCAAAAGCTTTGTTAGAGGGAAGGCCTCTGGTCCTCCTGAGAGTACCACAGCCAGTCAGCAGAAGTGCCCATACTCCTCTCTGCCATTGAGAGAGTCAGGAAGCTGTCGTGCATGAGAGAGTACCAATCACTGTGATTAGACTGACATCTGGAATCTCACGGAAATGAGCAGGGAGAATATTTGGGTCAAGGATGCTGACCTCAGAAAACTCAGAATGATTTTTTTGAACATATGCAATTTGCCTATTTTAGTCTAAAGACTAAATTGGAGAGAGAATCGTGTGTGTGTGTGTGTGTGTGTGTGTGTGTGTGTGTGTGTGTGTGTGTGGTGTATGTGTGAAGGAGAGAAAGACAGAGATAGATAGAGACAGAGAGGTGAGAGAGACAAAAATAAAGACAGAGAGAGGGAGAGACAGAGAGACAGAGACAGAGAGAGATGTGAGACAAAAATAAAGACAGAAACAGAGAGGGAGAGACAGAGAAAGAGTCAGACAGATAGACAGAAAGAGAGAGAGAGAGAGAGAGAGAGAGAGAGAGAGAGAGAGAGAGAGAGAGAGAGAGAGAGAGAGAGAGAGAGAGAGAGAGAGAAAGAGAGAAGAGTCTCAGAAGTATAAAAACTAACATTCTTACCGATTCAGAATAAGCAGAGTACTCTAGCACCTTTCTATGTTCTGAGGCTGCTGGATTCCCTTCTGGCAAAGACAAAGGAATACTCTAACCAGTTGGATATTCTGACTATGAGGAATATAAATTCCCGCTTGCTAGGCTGAGAGCTTGTGACAGGTTGGGATATGTAATGTAGATGGGTTTCCCACTCCACCCCATCCTAGCATCCTATAGCAGGGGCTGGTTTGGCCAGCTGCCCAGCTGCTGTGGGTTTATTGTATTGCATGTAGACCTGACTAATGCTTAGCAGCTCAGTTCTTCATAGCTTGCTTCGCAGGGAGCAGGAATCATAGCTGTTCTTTCCTGGAAGCTTTTTGCTCACCTTAGTATCACTTCTTGACATAACTATGTGACAAGACACAAAACCTGACTTGTGGCTAATGTGTTTTTATTTTCAAGGACTAAGAGCCATGCAGGCGGGGAGAAGTTTAAGTGGGTGAGCAGCACCAATCCTGCTGGGAAAAATACATTGTCGGTATATTTCTGGGTCGCTTTTACGTAGGAGACTTTAAACACTCTTATATATAGAGTGGGAAAAAAGAGACTAAAAAATGTGAGACCCTTCCATAAAAGCAAAAAAGTAGAGTTAATGCATAAAGGTGGTTTGTTGTGCAATTCATATCATACTATTTCCCCCCTAAAGATCAGCAAGAAAAATGACCTTTCCCTCCCCCCAAAAATAAAAAAAAACAACAAAAAATTAAACTCTTTAGGTTTTGTTATTACAGATGAATATTCAGAAGTCCAGGGACAGATCCTGGGTATTGAGCTATCTTTGCCTGTTTTGGGGGGGATTCCAGTGGGAATGACTACATAGTGTTGCTTCTCCAGGTGGTCCTTTCTTTCATTAGCCTCAACATCATCACCACCTGGACAGGAGAATGTGATGTCTTTGCGTTGTAAAATAGAAAGAAAAAAGCTTTTATTTTTATTAATTTTTTTTTTTTTTGGTGACTGCAAATCTGATTGAGTAGCAGAAAAAATCAATCCCGATGGAATGAAATGGATCATGCAAAGTAATTGATTGGCCTTTGTCATTTCCTGTTACAATATTAAAATAATTCTAATACCATAATGTCAAGCAGGCAGTCACTGATACAGAAAGGAATAAGGGAGTTGATTACGTCTAAAGGTAATGAGGTCAGGGAAGTGTGAAGGTGAAATAAATAAGGTAAATACCAAATCGGTAGAGGTTTAAAAGGAGCAAAGGGAGAGTCGATTGAGGAGCTTTTCACTAATAGTGCTGTAGATCAGTTGTTTGGAAAGTCATTAAACCATAAGGCCCGAGAGACAGTTGACTGCTGCTGTGTGGCTGTTGTATATCTCGGTTCATGTTGGAAGCCATGAGGGCAAAGGCTGAGCAATGTTAACTTCTTGGGAAGTGCAGTAATCCTTTCAAAACATAGCACCTGGTGAGTTGAACTGTTCTTAGGTTATAAGATTTCTAAAAAAAAAAAAAAAAAAAAAAAATATATATATATATATATATATATATATATATATATATATATAGCCTTCACTCCTTCCTATTTCTGGGGCCAGAATGCAGGGGCAAAACCTTGCAAGCAGTCAGTCATCAAGCTTTATTAGCATCTATAGATAGAGGTGGCTTTGACAGATAGAGAAATGACATTTTTCTGGTTCACCTGAAAAGTTAGTTGGTCATAGATTTTGAGGGAAATGACATTACCAATATGCCTAGAAGCATGGGATACACTGATTCTTTCTCCCTCTCTCCCTCCCTCCCCCCCCCCCCCCTCTCTCTCTCTCTCTCTCTCTCTCTCTCTCTCTCTCTCTCTCTCTCTCTCTCTCTCTCTCTCTCTCTCTCTCTGTGTGTGTGTCTGTCTGTCTGTCTGTCACTCTTCTCTCTCTTTCTCTCTCTTTCATTTTCTCTTTTTCTCTCTCTATCTCTCTCTCTGTTTCCCTGTTTCTATATCTCTACAGCTTTTTCTTTTTCCTTTGTCTGTCTTTCCCTCTCCATCACTCTTTCTGTATGCTTGTAAATATAAATCTTTTCTTTATCCCTTTATAAATACATATGAACACATATCACAGATGAACTTTTTATTATAGTTATATTTTTTGAAAACATTATTGGAATCATAACTAGGATGGGGTGATTGGTGTATTGTTCTTAGGCACTGAAATTTAGGACTCACTGACAGCACTTATATTGTTCTAGCAGTAGAAATAACTGAGCTTAACTCTCCAGTTAGCAAGAATAACTAGGAGCTAGCAGATGGCATGCTTTCTCTCCTGCTGTGGCCATACCCCAGATGATATCCGCCTCAGCCCTTCTCTTTACCATTTTTGTGGCATCCCCAGCAGCAACTCTGAAATGCTGTGGGATCTCTATCCATAGGAGCCAATATCCCATGGTCTCTGGCTCTCTCCTGCAGACTATTGTCACAAGAGCTTTGTAACTTAAGGAGCCTGGTTTCATAGTTCCTACTCACTCTTTTTGGTTTTAAAAAGTTTATTTGGGGGGCACATTTTGGCTTGCTTTTCCCAGGTATATTTTATGAAGCACTTACTGGCTGGTGAAATTGTTAGATATGATTTTTTCTCCTATTGAAGTTAGATTACAATTAATATTCTTCCCTTCCAATACCCCTTTAAGGAGAATATTGTTACTAGGTTCACACCTTGTTATGAAACGAATAGACAAGTAATACGTTGTTACAGAACTAAAGAAGGACAAACGATTATCAAAAACAGGAAAAAAGTGGAATCTACAAAATCCATACTAAATTAAAACAAAACAGAAACTATAGGTCAGTATAAATCACCTCAGTGCCTAGCAGATTTCTAGGATATATTCTTAAAGGCTTGTGAATACTTTAGAAAAAAAAATAAAACAACATCATTACAAGAAGCCAACCTGGATTTGTAATAGACTAACTAGTTAACTAACATCAGTTTTTTTTTTAACATTTTTTTGGCTAAATGAGGAGAATTCAAGAACTTACATAGATTGGAGCAAAGCATGGGACAAAGTCTCATACTTTTTTGTGGGTGAGATGGGCTTAGAAAAGAATGTACTTAAAACAGATCCTCTCCCACCTACTCTAAAGTTCCCACTAAAATCCTCTCTTCTTTCCCAAATTTCTTAATTCTAGATCCTTTCTTTCTTATTTATTTTGAATAGTTTTATATAACTTGTTGGTACATATTTATTCTCTTGTTGCCTCTTTTTATAACCCAGAATTTAGCACAATGCCTGACTCCTTTCTTCTGGACTCTGGGAGAGCTCTAGAGGCTTTGCTTTAGATGTTGGGAGAAATCATTTTTGATATGCAACTTTCCCAAAAAAATGCATTTATTGGACTTTAGCAATTGCTATTTCCTCCTCAGAGAGAATACACTTTCAATAATTTGGGGGACAGTATCTGGGGGGAAACACAAGCCTTCTTTAAAAGTAAAAAAGACCACAAGACTGACTACACACTGGCCTAATCCTGCCACTGGAGCCAAGGAGAGGCTGATGTTTTTGGTAAGGAAGTCTGCAGGAGCAGAACAAATATTCTTCATAGAAAAGATCAGCAGGGACCCAGGTCAGGCTCTAAATTATGAGGTGTTCTCAGGAAATGTGTACTTTATCCCAGCTGGGAGGCCAGCTGGGGCTGGGAAGGAAGTCTCCAATGACCTCACATTTCCCTGACTTGCCCCATGGGGAAGTGATTCAGTCTCCAAAGAGAAACGGGGCTCCGTGCTGACAGCTGAGTTCTGTTGTTAAGGCACCATCACCTCCAGCAGGTGGTGAAATATCCCGTGTGGTCTGACATGAGCAAGGATGGAATACCTCACAAGGAATCCATCCTCCTCCTCCTCCATTTTGGGCTTCATTTTAGTTCCTATCTCTCCAGACTTTAAATCTTTGCCAGAACTTTACATACAATTGTATATTAATGATAATAACATGTAATGATGCCGTATTTTCAGTTATATAAAGCCTTTGCTGTTTTTATCTCTTCCATAAAATAATCCAGAGAGAGAGGTGTTAACTATTATACTTAGTTTTCAAATGAGGAAACTGAGGCAAACAAAAGTTAATTGACACAGTTAGCAAGTGTCTGAAGCTAGACTTGAGCTCTGATCTTCCTGACTACAGGACTGGGGTTCTGTCCACAATACCCCCAGAACTCTAATTATAAAAGCACTAAGTAATATACAAAAATGAAGTAATAACAGTTATCATTTATATTGTACTTTACTTAAGCTAATATCTCTTATTCTTACAACAAATTTGGGAACTAGGCACTATTCTTATCCCCATCTTATCCCCATTTTACTTATGAAGAAACTGAGCTGAGAACAGTTAAGTGACTTACCCAGGAATATCCAACTAAATGACTTAGCTAGAGCAAAGACAGCCAAAGTCTAGATCCTCTTAATGATAGGACTAGAGATTAATTTGTGATTTTTAAAAATTAAAATAACAAAGTCCCTAAAAGAGACAATACTTAAGTTATATCATCTTATCCTCACAACAAATTTGGAAGCTAGGTACTATTCTTATCCCCATTTACTTATGAAGAAACTGAGCTGAGAACAGTTAAGTGATTACCCAGAAATATCCAACTAAGTGACTTAGCTAGAGCAAAGACAGTCAAAGTTTAGATTCCCCTAATGATAGGGCTAAAAATTAACTTGTGGTTTTTTTTAAATTAAAATAACAAAGTCTTTAAAAAGAGAAAATACTAACAATGCAGACAAGTATATTTTCTGCAGGTTTTAGTCATTGGGAGCTACTTAGAGCTGTAACAAGTTAAATGATTATCCCTAGGATTACACAGCCAGTAAGTCAAAGTGAGAATGAAATCCAAGTCTTCCGGCCTCTGGGGCCATCTTTCTATTCACTATGTCAAACTACTTCTGAACCCAGAAGTGATTTAGCACTATCACAGCAACTTTCAGATTTAGAGGAAGCCAAAGAAGAGATGAGTGATCTTTAGAGTCAACTCCCTTGCTCTTCTTGGTCTATTTTGCTATTGATAGGAAGAGGGGAAAATATCACTCTCCTGGATATCTCCCTTCTCTGACTTCGACTCCCTGACAAGTTTGGTCTGTCCTCATTCTGAAAATGAAAAATGTCTTTCAGCCCACATTTTCCCTTTGCAGATCAAGATCTTAATTGTGCCATTAAAAGCTAGTATATAAATCTGTGTCAGGTTTCTCATAATATTATATCTGCAAATGAGATCTTGAAGGCATTGTCCTCCCTTCACCTGATGACGGAACAAAACGCTTCATTTAAAAGTAGTAAATGAAGGGAGATAGAGTTAATTTTTAACCGGTGCCTTTGAGTTGGTGTGTTTTATGGGAAAGAGCCTCCAGAAATGGGGGCCAAGTTTTCAAATGCACCAAGGGGGTTTCTAAACATCTGGAAAAGTCACTCTGCTATCCAAGCATGCGATGTGTATCAGCCAGATGCAGAGTCCAAGTGTCACTTAGGATTTCTTTTCCGTGGCAGTGAAGGAAGTGATGATAGTATTCTATGAATCCTAAATTGGGCCACATTAATTCTGGGCTGTCAGTATTTGTCAGGATGTCAGAATTCCATTGAATGTTATATGACTTTGAAGGGAAATAAGATGTTAACTGCCCAATACACACCTTGCTAATTTAAGGGAGCCAGAGAAAGGGTGAAATTGTCTCCATTGAGTTGTCTTCTTGTTGGACTATCACAATAGCCTTTTAATTAGATTCCCTGCCTCAGCCCTCTCCCCGTTACAGCCTCCCTTTCACACAACTGCCAAAATGATTTTATGAAAGTGAGGGTCTAACCATGTCAACGTCCCCTACTCATTGAACTCCAAAGGTGCCTATTACCTCTTGGATCAAATATAACTTCTCTGTTTGACATTTAAAGCTTTTTGTGAATTGGCTTCTTTCAACATCTCTGGTCTTTGGACACATTGCTCCCCTCCACTCACTGTATGATTCAATCATATTGACCTACAGGCTGCTTCTCACAGATGACACAGGACACTCCCTCTCTCATCTTTGTGCTTTTGCATTTGGCTGTTGCCATGTCTGGCAGATTCTGCCTTTCAACCTCTGACTCTTAGATTTTCCAACTTCCTTTAAGACTCAACTCAAAAACTACCTCCTCCTCCATGAGACCTTTTTGAGTCTCCCCAGCTTAAATGACCTTCCCTCTACTCTATCTTATATGTACCTAGTCATTTATAGGCATCTCCCCCATTGGATTATAAACTCTTTGAGGGGAAGGATTTTTTCCTTCCCCTTTTCTTTGAATTCCCAGCACTTAGCCTAGTGCCCGGCCCATAATAATCACATTAACAAATTCTTATTGATTAATTGATTATTAATTTTTTCCTCTTTTCTCTCTTTCCCTGTCAGAATATTTATTAGAGTTAGAAAGCTAATAATAACCCCTTATATTGATTAGTTTTTATTCAAAACAGTTCAAGGATACCTACAATCATTCTTTCCTTAAACCCCACAATAACTTAATGAGCTATTTGGCAAGGAAATGAGTATCTTTTTTGTTAAGTTGATTTCGAGACTGTAACTCTTTTCCAATGAATTTTTTAAAGAGGTACCTTAACTTAGAATGGAATTGATTTTTATATTTAAAAGATTCTCTCTTGGGAATAAGAATCTCCTCTCCCTTTTCCCTCTTTTCCTTTAATCTTAAGTATGAGACAATCATTTCTGTCACGAATCATTGTGGTCATTATTTTGCTCTTTGGACCAAAGGAAATTTAGTTGTTAGTCTATTGGAAAAGTGCTTGAGTGTCCCTGGAAACACAGCCTGCATATTTATTTATGCTACATGCAGGTATGAGAGTAAGTATGAGACGGATAAATTATTTAGAGCCAATTAGCAGGAATGAGATTGTACTTGTCCATTCTGATGTTCTGGATGCTTCTACTTTGGTGAGATGATGCATACTTAGAGAAAAGAGGGAAAAAAAAAAAAAAAACCACTCACCTATGAATGTTGTTGGGCTAACTTCCATGAAAGACTAGCTGTGAAAGGGAAGTAGCTCTCCCAGTGGGTCATTGGATTACCGGAGGTTTGTTAGAGATCATAGGGATCACAGATCCTTGAAAGTTAGAGGCTGAACTTCCATGCATTTTACTAAGGAACAAGAAGCATCCCCGGTGACTTGTAAGATCACATAGCTAATAAATGACAACCTTAGGATCTCCCAATAAGTCATAGATTATAGATTTAGAGTAAAAAAAAATTATCTTTGAGGTGACCCAGTCCATGTGTAATTATTTTATAGTTAAGAAAACTGAGACCCAAAATGAAATGATGTCGACAAGATGGCTGAGCCACAATTAATATGCATATTCCATGATTCTCAATTCAAGTCATGCTAAAATAAGCAGCATGATTAGCTAGGATCCATCTTCCCCTAAGGAGAAATCTCATGAGGTTTTCTCCTCACTTACTTGGTCTTTTGGAAACTGTGAACTTTTTTCTCGTGCAAGGGACCCAGTCAATCAGTCAATCAATCAACAGGTATTTAAGTGCTTATTATATGCCAGGTACTGTCTTAAGATAAGAACTTTGTCCTCAAGGAGTTAACATTCTAATGAGGGAGAACATGTGAAAAATAACTATTTATATGCAATGTATATTTACAGTATAAATTTCAGGGGGAAGTCACTGAGGAAAGAAGAGGGTAGGAAGGATACGGAGAAAGCTCTTGTGAAAAAGGTATGATTTGAACTAAGTTTTATGGAAGTTAGGAGGCAGGGATAGAGGTAAAGAGAGTTCTCTAGACTTCAGAGATAGTGAGTAAAAAGGCACAGATTAGAGATGGAATGACTTCATGGGGAAAATCAAGAAAGCCAGTGATGTTTAAACTTGAGTGCATGTTGTTGTTGAATCCTTTTGACTGTGTCTGGCTCTTTGTGACTCTGGGGTTTTCTTGGCAAAAATTCTGGAGTAGTTTGCTATTTCCTTCTCACTCATTTTACAGACTAAGAAACCCAGGCAAAAAGGGTTAAGTGACTTGCCAAGGGTCACACAGCATCAGATTTGAATTGGATGAATTTTCTGGCTCCAGGTCCTATGTTCTCACTACTGGCCAAAGAGTGCATAAAGGAGAGGAAAATGTAAAGGAGTCTCCTAGAACAGGACTGGACCAGTTTTTGAAGAACCTTAAAATCCAAATAGAAGATTTTACTTTTGGTCCTGAAAATGATTGGGAGCCTTTTGAGTTTATCAAGTAAGGTGACACGATCAGACCTGCATTTTATGAAAATCACTTCTCTTCCCCCTACTTAATAGTAATTTTTTCCCAATTATATATAAAGGGAGTTTTCAACATTGACTTTTATAATATTTTGAGTTCCAAAATTTTCTTTGTTCCCTTCCTTCCAACAGCAAACAATCTGACATAGTTATACATGTACAATCATAGAAATCATAATGAAAATCACTTTTAAATCTAAGTGGGTGAATTGGAAAGAAAAGAGAAACTAGAAGGTTATTGCAATATGCCAAGCAGGAAGTGCTGTGCCTACGTCTAGGTGGAATGGAAACAGGACACAGAGGATAGACATGGTTAATGTTGAAAGGTCAAGAATCGACAGGAACAAATTAGACATGTGAGCTGAACTCCTGGGAGGATTCAAGTGTGACATATAAGTTGTGAGTCTGGGTGTTGGAGATTGCTCAATATTAATGTGAAAGTTTCTATCAGAATCCCCTCATTCTTGCAGCTTTCATTCTCAGATGGCTATTCTAGGGTCATGACAGATACTCTGGTACCCAGATGCATCCACTGAAACTCAGGCATTGGTTCTAGTCAGTCTTTTTGTAGTAATTCTCTGGCCACGTTAAATAGCATCAGTGTTGCACACTTAAGGGACTTTACACTTTATAAGACCTGAAGTGAACTATTTATCATCGATTAAGATTCTGGCAAACAAATCCCTATGGATTTATAGGAAGAATGTTGGCTGGATCCTGTTTGTCTGTTACACTTGTTCCATCAGCCTTTGCCCTTTCATTCGGTGTCTGTGTGATTGCTTCAGATTGGCTTGGCAGGGATAGTGCTGAGTTCTCTTGTCTGTTTATGCATGGAAGGAGTTTGTTATAACTGGTGCCAAAGGGGTAGTGATCAGTTGAGAGAAAGGGCAGGGGCATTTTTCACTTTCATCCCACTGGAAACATTTCTGTGAACTCGGTATGGGAACAAAATTGTGTGCTGAGGAGACAGAAATGGACATGAAGAAGAGTAGATGGAAAACGTGAGTTAAAATTCTAGGAGGGATTCTCTCACTTCAGGCAAAAATACTTGCTGGAAGGAGTGGGAAGATGTTAGTGCAAAAAAAAAAAAAGTCTAGAGGCAATATAGTTGTACTAGCAGTGGGGAAGTCCATCCTGCAGAGATTTTGGCCTTTTGCCTCACAGGGATAGAGGGGAAAGGTGAGCTCTGGGAGAAGAATATCATGGCAATGTGTGTCTGGAAATGGTAGCTTGGGAATGGTTGAACTATAGAGGCAATGGAGGACTCTGAGAAAATGGTAGTCTCAGGGTACCTGAAACATGTCCCTCAAATGTTAACAAGATGGTCTTGTTTGTCCTGCGATACTTACTGGTCTGATCTAACTTCTATGTTAATCAATCAACAACATTTATTTTAAGAACTTACTACATTCAAGTATTGCTAGGTGCTAGGAAAGCAATGACAAAAATGAAAAAATCCCTGCCCTGAGAGAGCTTACATTCAGTTTTCTCTTGTTCAGTTGTTCATTTGTCTAATTCTTTGTGACCTAGTATGGAGTTCTCTTGGAATACTGGAGTGGTTTGGTACATCTTTCTCCAGAGGATTAAGGCAAACAGAACTTCACAATGAAATGCAGAAAAGTAGAAGTATTCAATGTGTCCTTTTCAGAAATGCTACCATAAAAATTACAGATAATAAAGGGCCATGGAAAAATAAACTAGAAACTATCAGAAACTAAATGATCTAATTCTAAAGAATAAGTGGGTCAAATAACATAACAGAGAAACAATCAATAATTTCATCAAAGACAATGACAATAATGAGACAATGTATGATGTGCAGCCAAAATATTTCTTAGGGGAAATTTCTTATCTCTAAATGCTTAAGTGAATAAAATAAAGAGTAGATCAATGAATTGGACATGCAATTTTAAAAGCTGGGGGTGGGGGCGAGGCAAACAGTAGTTAAGTGACTTGCCAGGTTCACATAGCTAATGACTTTATGAGACCAGATGTGGACTTAGTTTCTGGACTCCAGATCCAAAGCTCTATCCACTGAGCCATCTGGCTACTTCTTTACGTTGGATTAAAGAGACACTATAGATAACTAGATACGTAATGAGCACATAATCATTTAGGAAAGGAAGGAACTAGGAACTAGGGGTGAAAGAATCAGAAAAGGCCTCATATAAAAGGTAGTGTTTGATTTGAGTCTTGAAGAAAAGGGGGGAATTCTAAAAGGCATATGTGAAGGAGAAGAGGAGTATTTCAGACACTAGGAAGATAAAAAGGATAGGATCTTTTGTCTTATTGTAAAATTGCACAGTAGGAGATGGAGACCTAAATTATGATCTGGGGCTTAATTATGCTGATTGTAACTTGGGGGGAGGATAGCTATCAGTACCCAACTTACAACTCTTTCTCCCAACCAATGGTACATTATGCTTCTTAGTAAGTTGTCATTAGTTAAGAAAAGGAGGTAAAACCCCCCTAACAGCCTAGAGTCAATAGGCAGTTCACTATAGAAAAGATTTTACACTTCTATTTTACAACCAGAGGCATTAAGTATGCTTTTTTTTTTTTAAATCCCCAATAGGCACAAAATGCCTTTTCATCATGTTTTTGAGCATTCTTAGTGGCAGTTTCAGCAGCAAGCTATGGGTCCATTCCCATTGGCTTTTAGGAAAGCAGCATTCCCAGGATGGACTCAAGGTGAGCCCATGGCATTAGAAGTCCACTCCAGTAGCTACCAGACGACCACGTGTCTGTCTGACAGAGTTCCACTAACATAAATCATACTTGGACCAGGTAGTGCTTATCATCTTAAAAATAATTATTTCCTCCCCATTGCTTATAATAATCACTTTAGGCCTCTAATGTGAAATCTATTTCCTCACCTCAATTTTCTCTCCTCCATCAGGTCTGCACACGCTGTGGGGCTCCCGGCCACTGCTGGGTAGCTGGCATTGATCCTTTTTCCTTTCTGCGGGGGGAATAAAGAGGCCTTGAAATATTCCCTTTGGGGTGAGAAATCATACCTCCTGCCCCGACAGCCACATTTATTCTTTCTTTTCTGTCCTGTGGAGGTTAACTGGGCTCTCTTCAATAGCTGTAACCTCAGCCCCCTTGGAGCCGACTGCGTTTCATGGGCAATGTAAAGTGTTTCTCCTCAAAAAGCAAGAGTACGGTATTGATGGGAATTATTATCATCATAAAAGAATAGAGGAAAATTCCCCAGCATCCCATTCCAAAATATCACCTATGGGACAGGGGCAGCCCTCTGCTTTTGGATTTACTAGTCTTACAAAAAAAAATCCAAGACTTACAATAGCTTTCAAAGTGTTTGGCACATTGTAGACACCATATAAATATTGGATATTAATATTATTCTCATTAATTTTATTAATTTCTAGAAAGACTGGTGATTTTCATGGAAAACAAAAGACCCAAACCAACAAGGGGGTGGATGGCATAGCTCATCAAAGGTTGGACATAGGAGTGAGGAAGGTCTGCTTTCCAATTTCTCAATCAAAAAATATTTATTGAGCACATACTGTGCTCAATACTGTGTACAATGCTTTGTATTAGGACAATGGCTGCTGTATGATACAGAGTATAGCGAGCTGGGCTTGGAATCAGGAAAATCTGAATTCAAATTTGACTTCAGACATTTCTAGCTGTGTGACCCTGGGCAAATCACTTAACATTCTTTGCCTCAGTTTCCTCATCTGCAAAATGAGCTGAAGAAGAAATTGGCAAATCACTCTAGTATCTTTGCCAAGAAAATCCCAAAGTTGGACATGATTGAAATGACTGGACAATAACAACAACAACAACAAAATGTTGGGGCAGCAAGGTGACGTGGTGGATAGTTGTCAGATCTGAGTTCAAATCTAACCTCAGACATTTATTAGCTAGGATCTTGGGCAAGTCACCTTAGAAGCAATGAGGTGGCTTAGTTGATCAAGCCCAAGACCTGAGTTGGGAAAACCTGAGTTCAAATACAGCCTGAGACATTTCCTAGTTGTGTGACCCTCAAAAAGTCACTTAAGCTCTGTTTGCCTTAATCCACAAGAGAAGGAAATGTCAAACTCCTTCAGAACCTTGGCTAAGAAAACCCCATGGACAGAGAGGTCCACAGAGTGACAAAGTTGGACAGACTCACTGACTGAACAGGTCTAAAGACCAAAAAATTGTTCCTTTCCTCAGGGAGATCACCTTTTATCATGGTGTCTAATAATATAATCTGTGTGGTTATGGACAAGAATGTGACAACCTGACTCTTGATTTCCTCATCTATAACATAGGGATAATATTACCTTACAATTCAGAAGTAATAGTATATGTTTAAAAAAAAAAACACTCCACAAACTAAAGGATTCTATTAGTATCATTCAATTAATCCACAATACATTTAAACTTCTATTATATGAGTGAAACATTGTGCTAAATAAATGATGAGGATACAAAAAGAGGCAAAAGATAGTTCCTGACCTCAAGGAGCTTGCAATCTAATGTGGAAGACAACATGCAAACAATTGCATACAAAATAGGCTCTCTTGTCTCTCTTGCTATGTCTCTCCTCTCTCTCTGTTTCTTTGTCTCTGTCTTTCTTTCCTCTTTTTTTCTCTCTATTTTTACTCTCTTCTGTCTCTCTCCACTTTTTCTCTTTCTCTCTTCTTGTTCTTGTTCCTATTTTTGTTCTTATTCTTGTTCTCCTTTTCTCCCTCTGTTTCTTTCTGTCTGTCTCTTTCTCTCTCTCTGTTTCTGTGTGTGTGTGTACATGAAATAATTAACAGATGGAAGACATTAAAATTAAGATGGATTAGGGAAGGCTTTCTGCAGAATATGGGTTTCGAGTTGAGACTTAAAGGAAGCCAGGGAGGTCAGTAATTGGAGTTTTATTATGTTCAGAATAACATAATTATTTAGAGAACCAAGAATCAAAGCAGTCCCACTTATTTCCAAGCTAATGCACCTGCTTTGAGTGATTTTATTAGATTTCTGTTTCCCAATTTGGACAGCAGCTCAGTCCTGAGTTTCCCAGGTGAGGTTGATCCCTGAGGAAACAGGTATTGCTTTGTGTTTGTCATTATGTCCCAGACTGCTTGGGCCTTGCACGCAGGAGGTGCTAAATGAATGTTCATTGAATTAAAATGAATTATGATTTCTGTACACTCACAAGAAACCTTAGCTGAAGCCAAATTGGCTTGAGCATCCTTGCCGGGAAAGTGCAGTCTAAGACCCTTCAAATTCTAGAGGCTTCTCATGAGAGAATTTGAATCTAACACCTGCCAAGGACTGTGATAATGTTTAAGCATATAGAAAAAGTCAAATCCAAATGGAGCTGAAAAGCATGACCATATTTTCTGATATTTAGCCATCTTATATTAATTTCTTACAGGCCTTATGCTAAGATAAATATACAGTGATCTCTTCCACATCACAATTTTCCCTATCCCAATTTTTCTATGTTGCCAATCAGCATAAGAAATTAAGTGGTATTTCTTTTAGTCTTGTGGAAGCCACAGATTACCTGTAAAGGCTAAAAGACAACACAGAAAAAATATGGAAACTCAGAAATATATAAAATATACATGTAGTATTGTATAAATACCAAGATTTTTTTTATCTTTTAATACCATAATAATTCAGAATTCTCTGGCATGAAGAGAGTCAGGACATTTTACACAGATTTCCTAGATTTTGGGGGTGCTGTACACCTAACCCCGTTGATATGGAAGGGATAACTACAGTTAAAAAGGCATCACTCAAAAGCATAATAATCAGTCAAAAAAACTAACAATCATTTAAAAAGTGATTGCTATTGTATAGGTATGTACCGTCCTAGGCATGGAGGATGCAGGGGAAAAAAAGTGAAGTAATTCGTATCCTCCAGGAGCTTACAGTCTACAGGGGAGGCAATACATATATTCAAACATACATATTTATCAGTATATGCAAAACACATACAATATAACTTGGGTGGGCAATTAGGCATTAGAATCTGGGGTATGGGGGATCAGGAGTTCAAGAAAAAAAAATCATAATAGAAGGTAATGCTAAAGACAGGATCAAAGGCTCACTGTGATTATAGGATCATAAGAAAACTATTGGTTTACTGCTAGGAGGGACCTTAAAGGTAACTGAATCAAATTCACTTTGCAGATGACAAAAAATGAGATCCAGAAAGATTTGACCACCCAGCTAATTAGCCATAGAGTCAGCTTTTGAATCCAGGTCCCTTGATGACAAAACCATCCCTTTTTCCATCAAACAATGCTGTTTTCCAATTCAGCCTTCGTTCATATTTTCTCCTCCTGGTGAAGCAAAATTGAATTTTTACACTGGCTTTATGGAATGACAATTTAGTCCTGGACCATGAATCAGAGGAAAAAGATGAGAGCATGAAGGGCAAAAAGATCCATACTTTTAAAGACCCTCCTCAAATTAAAGCTGCTCCCCTCTGTTTCATTGCTATTTTAGCATGACATCAAAGTGGGAACCTTTCAAAGCTACAAGAGAGCAGGAGGGGACTTCTTTTCATGGTGACAAGGGGCAACTTTTACTAAAATCTGGTTAGTTTGTGAAATGTTTTGTTCTTTCTGATTCAAAAGGGAAAGAAGTACAAGAGATAGAAGGGGAAATAAATCAGGGCAGTGGATCATGTCCCTAATGGCACGGAAAGATCAATTGATTTAAAATGAAGGGGGAGGGGGGCACTGTTCAGACCCCATTACAGATTTACAAAATATTCATTATATATGGACTTTTGACATGAGCCCTCATCTGCCTGATATCCAAAGCTGAGAGCTGACAGTTCACATACTGAACTTGGGGATTAGTTGATAAATTAAAAATCATTTTAAAATGTCTTTAATATTAAAATTGATAATTGCTCTGTGGGAAATGGCTTTCTCCTGAACCCACACTCTTTCCTGCAGCGCTGAGCAACAGCAAAGCTACAGAGGAATGGGAACTGTCCATTATTCACAGTGATGGATGGGAAAACTCCTCCTTTCATTTTTGCTCTATGGATCTCATATATTTCAATTAAATAGAGCAAATTCTATCATTTGACACAAGCATCTATGTTGTCACAAATATTTTGGGAGGATCTATAGTATTTTCTTCAGGAAGAAAAAAGAAATGGCCACTCATTAGTTTCTATTTTTATTAGTATATATGACCCAACCTGAAAAGTTCTTTGATGATCTCTAAAAACCTCCTATTCTATCTCTCTGAGATTCATCCTTCTTATCCAGAGCTGCTACCCCAGTTCTTGTTCAAACAGTGAATAGATCACTCATGTCTAGCCCACAGTCTGTCATTTTAATGCTTACTTCTTTAAGTTCTATTTACATGCTTTAGGTCTCAAGAGACTTACTAGATTATCTATCTTAAGGACCACTTAACAAAACTCTAGTCATAAATTTAGTGACTATGTGGTCTGAGACCAGTAGCATTTCCTTTTCAGTGGATATCTTTCAATTCCACAAACATTAATAAAGCGCCTACTATGTACATATAGACAATATGGTGTAGGGATTTGAGGCCTGACTTTGAGTCAGGAAGGTCTTGATCATGTGTTCTCTCTGATATAAACCTGGGAAAGTTACTTGACATCTCAATGCTTCCATTTCTATGACTTGGTGTCTTTTGGTGGAGGGGGTTTCCACATTAAAAGCTTTCTATGTTGAAGATTCAGATGCCCCTTCTTCCCCTAAACCAACTAAGCCTTTGTTCAGGATACTGATGGATGATATGAAGATTCCATAAAATAGTATTCATGCTCTCATGGAACTGTGGATAGAATAAGGGAGATAGCCACACAAACAACAGATACTGAAATGTGTGTGTGTGTGTTTTGTGTGTGTGTGTGTTTTGTGTATGTGTGTGTGTGTGTGTGTGTTGTGTGTGTGTGTAGGGAAAGGGAGAGGTAAAGAGAGATGGACAGAGACAGAGATGGAGAGGGAAATGGAGGAAGGACAAGGGGAGGGAAAGAAGGAGAAAGACACAGAAATGAATAGATAGGTAGATATAGAGTAAATACTTAATTAAATTTATATTTTATATTACATATAATATAAAATAATATATTAAAATAAATATTAAAAATATTAAATACTTAATATGTGCCAAGTACTATGCTAAGTGCTGGGAATACAAATTCAAGCAAAAACAGTATTTGCCTTCAAGGAGCTAATATTTTAATGGAAGACAGCAAATAAAGGCACCTGAAAAGGAGGTTGCATGATATAAAGGTGGCTAGTACTGGACAAGATAGCTTTGTAAACTCCCCTACCAGAGAATGAGTCTGAGGTTCTTTTGGAGATAGGAGGAGGATAGACAGGGGGAGCAGCTTGGTGTGCAGAAGGCTTTAAAGCTGCAGAGTTCTTTTCATACATCATCTCTTCATCCTTACAACAACCCTGTGAAGTGCTATTATTGTCCTCATTTTACAGACAAGGAAACTACAGTTAAATGAAGTGATTTGAATTTAGTTTTTACTGATTCTGAGCTCAACACTCAGAGTGCTGAGCCACCTAGATGATTCCATGACATGGAGATGACTGGGAAATGATGTAAAAGTCTGGTTCTAGAACCAGGGGAAGGTGAGTATACTATTAAAAGGTGTTGAAGTCTGGGGTTATAAAAACTGGCTGAATAAAAATGGAGTCATTTAGTCTGGAGAAAAAATTGGGGGCAGGGGTGGTTGCATTATAATAGTTTTCAAGGGCTATAAAATGGAAGAGGGAATACACATTTTTGTGTTCTGGGTGAGAGGGCAGAACTAAGAGGAATAGAACACAACATCAAATTTGGGCTTAGTATCCACAAAACCTCCTTCATTATTGTAATCATCTAAAAGAGGAAGGCAGTAGTGTTGGAGGCTATGAGTAGCCCTTCAGATGAAACTCTTCAGCAGAGGCGGGATATCTTGTAGAGAGGGTTCTTGGTCAGGGAAGCACTGCGCTAAGTGGCTTCTGAAGTAAATTCCGCCCAACCTTTGTAATTCTGACTGATGGCAAGTAATACAATTTTTCTGGAATAGAACATGTGGAACATAGAGAAGCATAATGGAAGGCTGGAAAGTCAGGGTCATTGTGGATACCAAATTAAGGAATCATTGATGAGGTGGAAGGTAGGGGTCACTGACCAGTTTTAAGTAGTGGAGTGATGTAAATTTATGCACAGGGATAGTGGTTATGGCAGGAATGTGAAGGCTGGATTCAAGAGGGCAGAGAATGGAGACAGAAAGACAAGTTAGGTTCATTCAGGTTTGTCATGAGGTCTAATACTAGGTTAGAGACAAAGGAAATAGGAGGGCAAAAGAAATGGAATGAAGGGAAATTAGAAAGAAATTGGATTGGCTACAAATTGTGACTCGTGAGGAAGAGGAGGGATTCACACCTGGCACTAAAGCTTTGAATGTGGTGGGTTTGGTGATGGTGGTGCCATTGGCAGGAATATTAAAAGCAGAATTTTCAATTCAATCCAATATTGATCAACTTCTATTTATGTGCAGGTTTGGACTGTGAAGATAAAGAATAGACAAAATTTATTTATTTTTTTTAATTTTTGGGCTTGAGTTTGAGGTATTAGCATAACATGACAGGATATCCTACTGGCAATTGAACACCAGAAGATTTTAATTTTAAAGACAGAAGGCAGTCATCTAATCCAATCCATTCATCTTGTATACAAGGGGAAAGGTTCAGAGAAGTGACATGATTTGCTCAATATCATAAAGGGAATGAGTATGTAGCAGATAGGCTATACTTAGAGTCAAGAAAACTTGAGTTCAAATCTTCCCTTAATAACTTACTAGCTGAGTGTGACCTTGGCAAATTACTTACCTTCTGATTCTTAGTTTCCTCATCTGTAAAAAGGAATGATAATGGTCTTATAGGATTAGTTCAAGGATCACATGATTTAACATTTTTAAAGTACTTTGCTAGCTACCACTACTACTATTGTTACCACTACTACTATTGTTACTAATTCTATTACTAGTGCTGCTACTATTACTTTTATTGCTGCTACAATGTTAATATTACTACTATTACTGCTACTATTACTATAACAGTTGCTATTGCTGCTGCTACTACTATAATGATTACTACTACTACTACTTCAATCATTACTACTTCTACTACTATTACTAGTACTAGTACTGGTACTACTTAGTATACTACTGCTGCTACTGCTATTATTATTATTACTACCACCTTCACTACTCAGAATACTTTCTATTAAATACTTTTGATCTAGAGCTGGACAGAGAGGTCTGAGCTGATGACATAGACCTGAAAGTCAGTTGAAGATGAGAAATGAGTTGTGGATGTAACTGAGATTTTTGAATAAAAAAGGATTGAGAAGAGAAATATGACCAATACAGTATGAGGAAGTACCAGAAAAGTTCTGAAGAGGGAGAGATGATGGATAAAGGTTTTCCAGGCATGGAAATTTACAATATGTCTTTGAGTACATTATTACATTTTATGCTCACAACAGCCCTGTGAAATGGATATTAAAAATTATCCGCATCTTTTGGATTATGAAGTTCTGAGAGGTTGACTGGTTTACCTATGGTTCCACAGATAGTTAGGTGAGTGATAGGATTTCTTCCTAGGTCCAAAGGTCTGCTGGCACCTGGTTGGATGGTTTGAAGAGGCTGTTATTAAATCTTCAGTGTGAGCATGGACACTTCAGAAATCACAAAACTACAAGTCACAGCTAGATGTATTGTTTAGCTGATTGTCTAAAGCTATGAAAGTGATGGGGAAAAGTCAATAACTTCAAAGTATACCTTGAATTTTCAAAGAACTGGTTCTTCATCATTTACCAGAATCCCCTTGCCTAGTACTCTTCTTGACTCTAAGAACATCATTATGTCTCTGTTAAATTGAATTGATATGAAATTACTTTTTTTCTGATTGAACATCTACAGTTGCCCACTGTCTAATTCTGATTTCCTTGCTGTAGATCTCCATATCTTTATGTTATTAATATATTGTTACCTCCTGTATGATGTTGATTTATTTAAATTTGAATTAGTTCATGTTGAACTCCACTTGATCCTACCAAGAACCTAAATTAATAACTTGACAACCATACATGATTCTTCTCTACCCCCTAATCAGATGCCAATCCTGTTGATTCTACTACATTCATGTCTTTAGCATCACTTCCATTCTCTCCCTCATTCTGGGCCTCATGACCTAGTATATTATATATATTTTTGAACTGGTCTCTGTTTCTGATCTCTGCCTTCTCATATTTATTTTCTGCACAGCTGCCAAGTCACTAGACAATGTTCAGTTATTGTAGATGATAGTCCACCTCCTGCCTGAGTTCTTTTTATCTGGTTATATCATCCTCCCCATGCTTGGGATACCTCACACCCTCACTTCCCTCTTTCAATTTCTCTGGCTTCCTTCAAGATTCATCTCAAATCCCATCCTTAGCATGATGCCTTTCCTTGTCCCTCCAGAAGCTAAAGCCTTCCTCATCTCAGACTGCATCTTGTTTAACACAAAATTTCATTTAGTCATTTAGTCATACCTCCTTTCTTATATTTATGAATCTGATTATTTGAATCTAAGTGTAAAAAAGTATGTTTATTACATTTAATTTTTTCCAGGCTGATATTCTGGCAACATAAGTATTTCTAGATCCTGTTTTTCTCATACATTTGAGATTCCTTTTAAATTTGATAAGCATGAATTTCTCTCTCTCTCTCTCTTTCTCTCTCTATCTCTTTCTTATTTTGAGGCAATTGGAGTTAAGTGACTTACCCAAAGTCACACAGTTAGTAAGTATGAGGCAAAATAGTGAGATGATTTTATAATAGGGCTGAAAAGCCTATCGAACTTAATGATAGCTGGTTGTTCAAAAAATGAATTTAAATTCATCTTTAAATTTAACTCAAGTACTAATGTAACTTAAATTCAAAAGGGGGGACAACTCTTTTGACATGTAAACAAACTTCCTTAGAGGATAATGAAACAGTGTCTGAGGCCAGATTTGAACTTAGGTCTTCAGGGCCAGTGCTCTATCCACTGTATAGCCACCTGCCCCTAAGCATGCAATTCTCAATTCGGATAAGGATGACTTCATTCAAGTGGCCATTGGAAATGTTAAAGAATACAAGGCTAAGGAGAGATCCTTAGGCCATTTCATGAGAGACATCCTTCCAAGTTGACATGGAATCATGAATGACTTTTTCTATATTTTGCAGACTCTATTCTCCTTTTGCTTTTCCTTTTTGAAAACTGAGACATTAATACTTCTCTAGTCCTAAAGCTTCTGTGTTCCTATATTCCCAATTTTTTCAAAGATCACAAATAGTGACTTGCTGATCCATCCCCCTGTTCTGAGATATTGTATATCTAGTCCTGAAGACTTGAACTCTTATGGGGCAACCAGAAGCTCATTATCTAGACTCTGTAACCCTTCCTACCTTCTACCTCTCTCTCATTATTTCCTATCAATTCATTTCCCTTACTGGGTTATATTCAATTTTCAACACTGGGAAGATGAGCGTTGTTCTAATTTATTGGAGTATAGGGACACTGTCTGTTCTGTAGTGTGTGTGTGTATGTGTGCACACTTGTGCGCTGTGTGGCCTAATACATTAATTAACATTGCAACAGCTAGCCATAATCCTGGGCTGCAACTGCTCAACCTCCTCATTTTTAAAGTCTCCATTGCAGGGGATGGGCCATGTAAAGAACAGGGAATGAGCCGTAGAGGTGAAGCTTTTAATGACACACTCTGTAATGAAATGGCACTCTGTGGGTTCACTTATTAGTAACCGAGCTTAAGCAGCCATGTCCCACAGCCAGTGTGCCACTGAAGACCCAGTGTGACCTTTGAATTGTCAGCTCGATGTGAGAAAGAGTGAGTGTAGCAGAAAATGCAGAAACAGCAGCATAATTTGGAGGTAGGGTGTGGGGGCGGGAGATTAGTGCCAACAGGAACAATTCCTCTAGTTGCTATATTTCTAGTTTTCTGTGAAATTACTCTAGAAACCAGAGCTATTTGCAGACTCTGCTAACCCCGCACTCCATGGGTTTGCATCTGATTTGTAAACAATGGAGTAAATTGATTGAAAGTTGCAGGCTGCTACATGACAGTTGTTGGCACTGGAGGGACCACCAATGCCCTTCCAGTTGGAAATAATTATGTACCACAGATCCTCTTTGTGTTTTCCAGGGCGCTGAGATTTTTAAACTTTATATTCAGGAAAATGATTTATGGGAGAAACATTGATCTCATACAGATGTCTGCTTGAGAGTTGGGGGGAAATGAAAGATAGGAGAGCACCAGTTGATAACACTTTCCATTTCTAAAACCTCATTCGCTCCAGCAGCTAGCTCTAAGCCCTTTGCCTCTATTATTGCATTAATCTGTGCAATATTCCCATGTCACAGAGATGAGGTAAGTGTCATACTTTTCACTTTATAGGTGGATGGTCAGGGCCATAGTGTTTTATACTGATTTGTCTAGTAAATGAGCCAGGACTTCAAACTTCAACCTAGGCCTTTGGATGACTAGGTTAGCGTTGCTAGGCCAGGCTGTTTTCTTAAATGGGACATTTAATAATGAAATTTCCCTTTACAATACCTCTTTAACATGATTCATGATTTCTATGGAGTTGGAGCTCTGTCAGCTCCAGCTTTTCCTAGGGGCTTGCTAAATACAATTTCTTTTCTCCCCCACATCCCCAAATGTTTCCCTATTCCTTCTTCCATATTCTCTCCTTCAATCCCACCTTCTGTTGCCTCCCCACTACCTCCCCCACAAGCACATGCAAAATTCTGTTAATAAAACCAAAAGACTTTCCTAGGTGAAAGCATCATCACACACTGTTACTCAATAACTCATTCTCAGTACCGACTTAACCCCATTTTTTAGTGATGTAATTATTTGGCCAGTAAAAGATGAAATGATTGTAGAAGTTTGCCAGCATTTGGAACCTTTGTTTCCTCAATCATTTCATCTCTCACCCACCACATTATTGAAAGGGGGATTGATCAAATTTAAAACAGCAATTTGGGTCAGAAAGGAATTCCAAAATATTCATTTTGTAATACTAATAGAATTGTAATGGAGGGACCAAGCCAATGAATATGCAATGTTCTTGGTATATGAAATCTTCTCAGCCTACTGCCAATCCAGATGGAGACTTGTTGAGCCTGCTTCTGGTAATGAGAGCTTTCTTTCATGTACAGGTACCCTCTGACTATTTTTTCTGTTCCCATATTTATTGCATGGTAACAAAGACTCTTCGATAGCTGTCAAGTTGGAATTGAGTATAAATGTAAAGATTTCAGATGGATGAACTCTACCTTCCTTGTGATGAATGAAGCAGGAACTACTATTTGTCACCAGATAGAGGAGGGCCCTTGAGCTCTCTGTCCCCATCTGGCCACTCTCCCTCTCATCTTTCTCTGATGTGTTTTATTTTTTTCTTGATCTTAGGTGAAGGAGTATCAGAGACAAAATGGACCAGATTTCACTTCTGTGTACTTCAAAAACTTGGAAGTGCCATCTAAAAATCTCTTCAGCCACCAGAGCTGGTAGCAACTATACTCAAGTCCAGTAAAAACATAGCCTCGACAAGCTACCTTCTTGACTCAGGCCAGGAACACACCAGTCTAGCAGTTTAAATACCATGTCCTGCAAACAATAAAGTTACTTTCCTATGTGTTGTGCCTAATCCCAAAGTAAATTTGGTGTGGAGAATACTTTTTGAAGCAATTACTTAAAGTCTGGACCTATTATCCCCAGAGAATGAGGTATATAGAAATGGAGTGTAGACTCCCAGTTTGAAATGTTTTGATCTTTGCTATGCCTTAATTGTAAATATTCCTTTGTAAAAGCTAATTGATCAAAGGATATCATGGAGGTGGTAACTGATGTAGAAAGGAACATACTGATTTATGGCTCATGAGCATTATTATTAGAGATTCAATCCTACCCCATAGTTACCCCTAGAACACCTAAGAGGGAGTGTATAACACTGAAGAGGGCAGTGCCTATCCTTAATCTGGGAACCTGATCTACTAGTCTATCCATTCATCCATCCATCCATCCATCCATTTATCCCTCCATCCATCTATTCTATTCAAATCTCACCTTTCACAAATGAGGATTTAGACTCAGATCCTTTGATTCCAGGGTCACTGCCTTTTGCATTTCAATCATATATCAATTGATATAAAAGTACTTCAAGATTTTCAAAGCATTTTGCATACTTTATTTCATTGATCCTCACAACGACTCTGTTAAATAGATCCTATTAACATTTCAGTTTTACAGAGGAAGAACCTGCCATTATTCCCATTTTCAAATAAGGAAACTGAGGCTTGGGGAGATGAAGTGATTCGCTCAGAACTACATAGCTAGAAAGTTTCAAAGGTGATTCAAATTTAGGTTTGTTTCACTCTAAATCCAATACTGTTCCTATGATATACTATATTGCATAGGTAAAGTCTACTTTTTTGTTTTGTTGTGACCTTGTAGTAATTAACTCATTTCTTCCAGATTCTAAAACAATCTTGCTTACTTCCTGTCCCTTTCCCATCTTTGAATACCTAGTCATGGAGCTAAGTAGTAATGAAAATGGGTTTCATTAAATAGGAATCCTACTTATTTTCTCAAACCACTATGCTAATAATCTTCCTTCTCAATATAAAGGCTTAAACACATACCAATATAACTAGCTTTTTTCAGCTTTTTTTTTTTCTAAGGAAGATTATTTCTCAGGGTTAAAAATATCCCTCTTCAAAATCCAGGACTTTGTTATTAGAAATGAACACCTAAAGTATAAGAAATTCCCCTTCTCTGTCACAAGGGAATAAAGACAGAAACCCCTACTCTTAAGTCATTCCGTTTTGAAAATGACCACAGAGAAGAGATGAAGAGCTAAAATATTTCCTTGCTAAAGCATGAATTTTGCAAGCCCTTATGAATAAGTAAAGATGGTATTAGAATATAGATATAGTTTATGGGTA
Source organism: Sminthopsis crassicaudata (assembly GCF_048593235.1). Lineage (NCBI taxonomy): Eukaryota > Metazoa > Chordata > Mammalia > Dasyuromorphia > Dasyuridae > Sminthopsis > Sminthopsis crassicaudata. The sequence continues at coordinate 41,396,800 of NC_133620.1, forward strand.
TATGAATATGGATATCGGAAATGTACTCTTTTCCTTGAAATGTACCAATACATGCATAGTACTGAAGACTTCCACTATGAAGTTCAAAGAAATCTCACCAGAGTCCTTCATTGTATAAACACAAACTGTCAATCATGAGACCCAAAAGTTGAAGGCTTTTCTTCCTTGGTTCTTTCTATAGCTTTCCTGGCTTCTTTCAAGGTGCAGCTCAAATTTCATTAGCTGTAGAAGGCCACTCTGGGACCTCTTTCTTCCCCCCATTGCTAGTACCTTCCCTCTGAGTTTACTTCTTATTTACTTTGTAGATATCTTTAGGTACATATTTAGTGGCAATTGTCTCCACTGTTATGTATTTTTTGAGGACAGAGACCATGCTTTTTCCTTCATCTGTACCCTTAGAGCTTAGAACATGTCTTGTACATAGTAAACACTCAGTAGAGACTTGTTGACAGACTAACTTCTCTCTTTGGGGAGGATACCATTACAGGATCCATGTTGGTGGGCAAAATCATCTAAAGCATTTTATGTCTGAAGCCAGGAGTTTCCAGTTGAGTGTAGTGCTATTTCTCTGGAGATAAGTTGTGAAAACAGCCTGCTTGGTATTTATCTTGACATTCTCTCACAGGTTCCATCTCTGTTTCTTCCTTCCCCTGTCATGAAGTTGGTGATAATCAACAAGAAGGCAGTTTTGACTCTTGGAGCTCTCTGGAGCTTTTAGCTCTGGGCAAATGCAAATGTGCAAACACAACAGACATAAGTCTAGAAATTTCTTTCCCCAAGAAAGAGACGATGTTCCACTTGTCAGGCAGTCAATCTGAGTGTAAGTTCTCTGGAGGGATCTCAGATCTGAATACATTCATGGACCTGATTTACTTAATAATTGGGATCTTTGGTAAAATGGAGTTTCCTTGAGGATTGTTGCTCAGGTCATCTCATATGCTACTCAAACAGAACACAAAGTTATTGAAATTCTGTAATGTAAAAAGACATAAAAACATAAGGTTCTTGGGGGGGAAAGGAAAAGAAAAAACCACAGTGGACCAAAAGCATAAATATAAGTTAAAGTATTTCACTCTCTACAAAGAATTCTTTTTTTTCTTTTTTTTTTTTTTAAGGCTGGGGTTAAGTGACTTGCCCAGGGTCACACAGGTAGGAAGTGCTAAGTGTCTGAGATCAGATTTGAACTCAGGTCCTCCTGAATTCAAGGCTGATGCTCTATCCACTGCGCCACCTAGCTGCCCCTCTCTCTACAAAGATTTTAATGGACTTTCCTGTTGACTAAACTAGCCCATAGATAGGATCATAACATCCTTCCTAAACTTTATAATCTTGATTACTATAATAATTAATAATGATGATGATGATAAGAATAGATAGATAAACAATATCTTCTAGCTTTCCATTTTTACTGTGTCTAGATGAACTTTTTTATTTTCTAGGAATAGGGTTATCCCCAACTTCAAGCTGTGACTCCCTGGATCCTAGGTACCAGAAGATCCATGATGTTTCTGTCATAATGGTATCTTGGCTGCAAAGTCTCTTGTCTCCTATTCATGTTGTGCACAGTTCCCAAAAGAAACACACAGAAGTACTGGTTACAACACTGGTTATGGCCATCACACTCTATACTTCTTGAGCATCAACATGACAGCATCCTTAGAAGACAATGACTTTTAACTCCATTATTTCACTCATTCAGCTGGTAATCAATGACCTTTGAATTATGAGACTTTTGTTCTCCTAGGACTATTAGGTCCTTAACTTCTGCCATTTTGGCCACAGTTGATACCTTGCTCCTATGAATACTTAATTTCTTTCTCTGCTTTAGAAACAACATAGTTTCTTGATCTTCTCCCTTTCTAACTACTTTACTTTCATGTTCTTCCATGGATTCTTGCGATGGTCTGGTCTAGCTCCTCTGAAGAGCTCAAAATAAGTCCTTAAATGCGAAGGTCTGGGCTAGCTCCTCTGAAGAGCTCAGAATAAGTCCTTGTCAGGATAAGCAAAAGTCCTTGCCCCACATTGGGCGCCAATATGTAATGTGCTGTTGTCTCCAGAAACTGCTGTTTGCTCTCTGGGAGGAGATCTGCTGTCTCAACTGCCACCAATTCTGACCCCGTGTAGAGACTCTTTCTCAATTTCTCGAGTGCTGCCCTCTTTTATCCTCCCAGAGAATAGGCATGGGATAACACAAGGGCTTCTGGGAAAAATTACTTCAACCAATGAACTTGCTCCTCCTAAGCATGCAAGCTCCTCCCCAGGAGTTCACAAGTAAAACTCCCTTAAAGGCTGGAACTAGAGAATTGTTAAGTACCGACTTAGCACTTAGTAAGAACCTATCATCTCATTATCTCATTAGCACTTAGTAAGAACCTAACAGATTTTCATTCTCTTTTCAATCCCTTCATATGCATTATCCTCTAAACTTTTGTTTGGGACCTCTCCATTTCTTTTCCTACCCTCTCTCCTTTTGACAAACTGATACATGACTAAGACTTCACCTCCATGCAGATAACTTGTCTCAAGTCTTCTCACTAAAATCTATCCTTCGTGCAAATCAAATTAGTAAGCATTTATTAAGTGACCACTTATGATAGGTACCAGCACTCAGTACTATTCCCTGTCTTCAAGGAACTCACCATAAAATTAGGAGAGACTAAATGCAAATAGGTATGTACAAATAAGATAAATACAAAATAAATTAAGAGGGGAAACAGTGGCATTGAGGATGACTGGAAAAGATTTCTTTTGAATGATGGGAAATAAACTGAAATTTGAAATATGGCAGGGAAACCAGGAGCCAAAAATGAAAAATGAGAATATTTCAGGTATGGGGATCAGCCAGTGAAAATGCAATGTCAGAGATTAAATATCTTATGAGAAGAATAACAAAGAGGCCCAAGTCACTGGATCTCAGAGTACAAGGATAGGAGTTAAGTATAATCCAAAAAGACTGAGAAGGTAAGAAGGAGCCAGGGTATGAAAGCAAACCAAGGATTTTTATGTAGTAACATGGTCAGACCTGCAACTCTTCTGGTGGTGACATTCAACTAAATATTACTGGCATCTTAAATTCTCTTGATATTGAATGGATTACTCATTTGTCAGGAGTTCAAATACTTTTATGTGTAATATTTATTTTTTAAAAATCTAAAACCAAATCTTTTCAGCAAGTTATACCTCATTTCCCATCAAAAACCCAATTTTCATGACATTTTCTAGATATTTATATGACCTAATACATAGCCTTTAAAATAATTATTCATCATATTACACTAGGAAATTAGTTTTTTCCTTTTGATACTTAATATCTTTTTCTTGTTCTATTTAGAAAACTGTGGGGTGCCCTCCCTGTAATAATTTAGTACCAGTTCTTTTTAATCATTATTAAAGAAGGACAGAGTGGTACAGTACCAATCACATTATTTATGGATTATAAAAATAGTGATTTCTTCACAACTTCAAGGATCTGCAATTTCATTTGGGGTGGGTACTCCTTCCATCAACCAATCCCAATACAACTTGAATTATTTTCATGAGCTGCTTTGCCTGAAAAATGTATCATTCTGTGACCAACCTGGTGATGAGGCTCAATGACAGTTGTTAGGCTGGATTTGAGATAACTGACATGTAGGTCGTAATAAGGACTTTATGAAAAACGTTTTGTAATTTTTTAGGATCAATTTAAACTGGTTCTCTGCAGAAAGAGGCTTTGAAAGCCCAGGGTTGCTTCCATGAATCCTTGAATCACTGGATTAGTACTTTATTGAATTTACAGATGCATGGGATGTCTAGATTATAAACTTTTTGAGGATGGGGGCTGTTTTTAGTTTTGTCTTGGTATATTCCTAGTGAAATTTCTTGCACATAGGAGGTACTGATTGATCAAATTTCTATAATAATAATAAAAACAATTCCAGATTTAAACATCAATTAACTCCAATTTCTGTTTTTTGTTCAGTTGTGTCTCACACTCTGAGATCCCACTTGGGGTTTTCTCAGTAAAAAATATTGGGGTGGTTTGCCATTTCCTTCTCCAGATCATTTTATAGATGAGAAACTGAGGCAAACAGGGTGAGGAGACCTGCCCATGGTTCACCATCTAATCAGTGTCTGAGTCTGGATTTGATATGCAGGATAGATTGGGAAATGGAAAAGATTTTTTTCTGTCAAAAAAAACAAATAAACAAACCTTAATGGGGTCATGAAGACTTGGACATGACTGAACTCTGGATTGCCAATGGCTGATAAATGGTGTCTCTATCTGGAGCTGAGAGATACACTGAGAATAAACTAGACACATTTGGGAAAGACAATTTCTCTCTGATGCACTGACCCTCACATCCCAAAAGACAGCTATAACTAAGCAAAATGTCATGAGAAATCCATAAAGGGAGAAGGAGATTTACAGGAATCAGGATAGCCCTTTGCCACATACATTTTTTTTTTTTTTTGTGCTTCATAATGACTTTTCTGGAAATTTGAACTCACTTTCCATATGGGAGAGTGTGCTCCTAGTTGGGTGGGAGCAAGGTTTCTATAACGATTGTCTTTGCTATATCTACTCAGGAAAGAATTGTTCTAAAGATAATTAAATTTGGCTGATAATCAATGGAAAGCATATATATGGTAGTTCTAGTACTAGAAAAGCCCAGCTCCTCAGGATTAAACTTGAAAACTGAGGAACTCAGCCAACCAATTCAAGTTGGAGTTGTACAAATCCCAGATGGAGTAATAGCCATATATATGTGCATTAGACACATGATACATATACATGATACACGTGTTCGATGCACACGTGATACATGTATCCATGTATGTATTACATAGCTATATATTGACATGCACATATTTGCTAATGTGATTCAAATGGAAATGAAGAGAGGGGGGAACAGTAGCAGCAGGAACTATAATAGATAGCCTTTCCAAAATGAAAAGGGTATCTAGAGACTAGAAAGCTGAACATGAGACAACACAGCTGCCTGTGGAACTACAGTCTGAGTTCCAGATGCTACAGCTGCCTCTGCTTTCAATGGCCAGGATGGGATCATTCTTCAATACCATGGTGTCTGAGAGACCATTGGCTGTTGACTTGCCTATTCTCATAGGAATCAGACTGTGATGTAAGGTCTCCTCTTACCATCTTTTTTCTCTTAGTGTGTGACAGAGTATTTCCTAATCTTATCTGTGATTTGTTATTAAGGAGAAAGGAAAGAAACATTTTATTAAGTGCCTACTATGTGCCAGGCATTGTGCTAATGGTTTTTACAAATATTGTCTTATTTAATCTTTACAATGGTCCTAGGAAGTAGATGCTATTGATGGGGTGAATAAGAACCCAGCAAAAGTCCATGTTCCTGCTAGTAATCCAGTGTCTAGGTGGGCCTGACAGAGGGGCACTGACAGGAGAAGGCTTTTGTTTAATTTAAGTGGAATTTAAGTGAGCCTTTGTTGCAACTGATCCTACCTAGTGAAAATCCCACAGCTAGATTCTGAAGCAAACAGGGAGGGGTTATCGAATTCCTTGCATTGACAAAATTATCGGGACCCCACAATTACTGTATCTAATCAGAAAAGATAAGCTATAAAGTCAACCCTTTAAATATAAAAGATCCTACCTGTGCCCCAATCCCCTACTAAGAGCTTTAAGAATGCTAAATCCTTTTAGGGTTAGCCTGCCAGTCAACAATCTTCCAAGTCCCCACTAAGTCCCCAATTCTTTGCAGGTTCATTAGGAACTGCCTGTCTTATAGCAAATTTTTTCTCTGCCTTATGGCATCTTTCCCTTTATTATAGCTAACTTTTTTTGCCCAGTTTATTAAGCATTATAATGACTAATTAATTCCTTTTAGAGTTAGCCTGCTTACTAAACCTTGCTATGGTGTGTTCCACTAAAAGATTTAACCTGAGTTTTTCTCCTTAATTAATGCCTAAAACTTCCTTTTGGAACTTAAGCCTATGGTATAATGGTATAATAATGAAATTTTTGTCTCTTGATTTGAAGATGTCTGAGCCTACCAATTCTTTTGAGACACTTCGTGACACCTGCCCCAAACCCCAATATACTTTTTGGGTCTGACATTCTCGAGAATATTCAATAATTTAGTGGATCATATGGGAGGATCCTTGAAACCCCAATATATTTTGGGGATCAGTACTTCTGTATCCCAGTATCCATCACTATTATTATCTGTACTTTCCAATTGAGGAAGCTGAGGTATACAGAGATTAAGTGACTGGATTTATCTGGTTAACAGTCTCTGAAGCTTTGTTTGATCTCAGGTCTTCTTGCATTCTATCCAGTACTTAGCCTAGCTGCCTCATTACCATCATTGCCATAATTAATAAAACTTTAAAAACATTTTGAAATCTTAATTCCAGGATATAAGATCCAAGAGATCTTATATCTGGTTTTGGTTGTACAATTCATTATTTTTAAAAGCTATTGTAAATGGAAGGGGCACTGTGAGAGAGAGGATTTTCCAGAAAGCATGATTCCTCTCTGTTTGAAAGTTTACTGGAATAAATCTGGTTTGGGGTTTGGGAGAAAAATGATAAAGAATGTTATTGATTTATAAATAATTTCATGAGCGTCTCAATAGCAGTGAAATATTCAGCCATGGGAATCTATATCTAGTGATTTCCCCCCTGGGCACAAATAACCTAAAATGGTGGCCAGAGGACCAAGATTTGCCAAGCAGCAACCCCCAGAGGAAATTAGCCTCCGGCAATGTTACTCATCCTATTGTCCTTTCTTAGCCAGTTCAAAGGACTCCAAAGGGAAGGAAGGAGAGGAGTCTTTGACTGGAAGAAGGTTATGCCCAGAGGGCCAATTGAAAGATGGTATAGGGAAAGAGTAGTTTTGTCCCCATAAAGGTGAGACTAGATAATTTTTTGCCAATTTAAATACTCCTGGTTCTAGAAATATACATAGAAATAATTAAAGTATATTGAAAGTAATACAAAATAATTTAAAGGAAGAATTAGCAAAGAGGGAAGGGGTAGAAATGGATTTTTATAAGAAGTTTTATTTATATAAATATGTTTTTCATATATATTTATTTATATAAATAAGTTATATTTATAAGAAGTAGTACATAAGCAAAATCTTTGAGGAAAACAGGACTTTTTGAAGGGAGCAGCCATTTGCATAGTCAGAATCAAGGAAAGGACCCCAAACTCAAACTATGAAATTTTAATAGCTGATCAGCAGAAACAGTTGTATGTGATATTTTATTGGCAAAAATTAAATGAAAATGATATTTTAGGCTAATGATGGAAAAAAAAAAACAGAAATAAGATAATGGATTCTGGGAAGAAGAACAGAAGGGATTTCTAAGGGTCAAGTGAAATAACATTTATAATATGTTTTGCCAGCTTTAAACACCATATAAATGCTAGTGGTGGTTGTTATTGCCACCATTTCACAACCTTCCATTTTTCCCCGCCCCCATTTCTTACCTTCTCTTATTTCTTTACTACTGCCACTTCAAAACAGTCTCAGAATCAGATCTGCAAGGAGGTGATCATGGTGTGTGTGTGTGTGTGTGTGTAAAGGTCCCATTGTCCTACCAATAGAATCAAGAAGTGGAAAAAGAAATTCCAAAGGTTTGAATTTTAAATTGAAAGAGGAATGATGTCAATTCCTATGATATTAATTGGAGTTTAAACAGACCTTAGAAGTAAGTTAGCCCAATTCCCTCATTTTATAGATGAAAAAAATTGAGGGTCATAAAGGTAAAATGAGTAACTATCTAGTGATAGAGCTGATATGATTTATGGGTAGGCTTTATCCATTGCATCATGGGTTGGACCAAAGAAGGGTGCTGATGAAATCATGGGATTCTGGGAGTGGCTAAACATTTATGGTTTGTAACTTTCTGCTTCCAAAAAGAAATGTAAGCAGCTCAATAAATATTTATTAGTAAATCTTCTTTCATTTATGTTTAAGAGAGGGATCCTAGCATTTTCCAGTAGCTGATGTTATGATATAGCTTCATCTGACCTTTTCCCTCTTGAGATGGCTAGTCTTTGGAGAGGACTAATACAAATGTTCCACAAAGGTGACAGAGATCAATCATAGCATGGCACAAAGAGAGACAGAGAGAGACAAGAAGAAACAGATAGAGAGACATACAGAGAGACAGAGACAGAAAGAGAGACACACAGACACACACAGAGAAAGAGAGAAATAGACACAAATACAGAGAGAGACACACACACAGAGACAAAGACACACATACACAGAGAGACAGAGAGTGAGAATGAAAGAGAGAGATAGAACACACAGAGACAGAGGCAAAGACACAGAGACAGACTGAAACAGAGATACAGGCAGAGACAGAAATTGAGACAGAGAGACAAAAAGACAGAGAAGAGAAAGAGACAGAAAGACAAAGAGGAAGAGAGGGAGAGGGAGGGCTAGAAAAGGAGAGAGAAGAGAGAAAGGAAGAGAAGATAGAAAGGAGCTAGCAATAGAAACACAGACAAAGAGACAAATACAGAAAGGCAGAAACACACAGAAAGAAATCTGGGAACCTTTGTGTACAGGAGTAATTTTCTCTTGCCAGGTAGATATAAAATTAATCATATTACTCTTTTCCTTCCCATCCTCTGGGAATCAAGAACAGTTCAAACTGGAATAAGTATAGCATTTTGTGCTTGCCCTATTGTACCTCAGAAAATACACCTGCAGAGCTGGGGTGGTAGTGATGGTGACTGTCATCCTGATCTTCTGGGATACACAAAAATAGCAAAGAGCTTGGGGAAAAGCCTAGCACTCTATCTGGGGAAACTGATGCTCTTCTCTATTGCTAAAGTTGGAGGGAGAAGAGGTATAATATTAAAAAAAAATCTCTCTTGCTTATATCAACTCCCTTGCTATGGTTAGGAAGTGGAAGAAAGAGAAAAGTTCAACTCCAATGGAAGAAAAGAGTTTCTGTCTTTGAGGGCTGGAAAAGTGAGTGAGGTTCTATTTCTTTTGATGAACATCTATTGTTTTAAAATTTTCCGTGTCATTATCCAATCTAATCAAATACCTTATTTAACTATGAGCCTGCTTAAGAGTGAGTGAGTGAAATAAACTTTTGCGTCTGGAAGTAGAGGACCACGGCTCGCAGGTGATGGAGGAGCTTTATGACAAATTGGGATTGTCATCTCCAAAGCATGGATGAAGTGTAGAATGGAGCGGGGATGGCAGAGTGTTGAATGATTAACAGCTATGTGCTCTAAGAGTCTGACTGTTAAAAAGATCCAGGCAACAACATTGTTGCTTTTTTTTTTTTCCTTCTTTATGAAATGGTTTGTGTAAGCTATAGTGATAAACAAAACTAGAACAAAAAGGAAACAACACAGCACCCTTGTTGCCTCGAAAAACAGATGACACAACCAGGGATCCAGGCTCCTCAGTCATCAGGTTCACACTTCCATTGCTTAGCATATTTTCCCAAATTATTCCCGCTAGTGTCGTATCCAATCTACTTCATGTGCTGTCCCATACTCTAATGATGACAGATTTACTGAACAAAACAAATTACACATTTCTCCTATAGCCAAGGCTTGCGTCTCTGAAGAATGCAGAAAAGTCACTGCAGAGAAAAAAATACTATACCTCACCAGAAATCAGGGAAATTCCAATGGTTTGAGAAACCAATGCAAAAATTTCCACACATACCCCCAGGCCTGCACAACAATACACAATTTAGTAAGGAATAGAACACAGACAATTAGCCTCCAGACAGTCCTATGAGAAAGAAGCTAAGTCTTAAGAATTTCATATGGGAAAAACCATTAGTTGGGCACAGAATCATATCTTTAGGATTAAACCAGTTTTCCTACACAGTGATGTGGCAATAAAACATCATGATCCTTGGATTGGTAGGAAAAAGTACTGGGTTCATATCCTGACTGGGCTACCTACTCCCTTGGTGACATTTGGTAAGTCATTTCATCTTTGGACCTTGGGTTCCTCTTAAGAATGATAATCTTTGAAGTTCTTTCTGGCTCTAAATCCTATGATTCTATGGATGCTTATAGACTCCTTTGAGTATGGATTCTCTAAAATAATTTGAGCTGGATTTAGTTCAATTCATCATTTGCTATATGTTAATATATAGATTATCTTTGTACACAGACTGCCAAGTAGCTCAGGTTCAATGTGGAGATAAAATGAGAGCATCCTAACACAGCAAAGCAATTCAGTTTGGATACACTGATAATTAGCTTCTTTAGAGGCATCCCTCCTCATTTCCTTATGGAAACACGTCTGGTTGTCAGGACAGCATATAATGAAGGACATGGTGATTTTCATGTTATTTAGAAATCCACTAAGTTGGAAGGACTTTGAGTGCATGTGGGTGGAACTTTTTATGTCCTTATTTGACTGGGAAGCTGTATCAGAGAATAGATAGAAATCAGGTCCTGGAGTCATTTAGTGTCCTTTGAGAGAAAACTAATTTCTGTCTCATGAGGGAAGGATGAGGAATGAGTCTAACCCATATTGTGGGGAAAATTCTGGTAAATTTCAGTCATATCACATACCACCCCTCGGTGGCAAAGACCTTCCGTCATTTAAATTCCGGTCAGGGTTTTAATTGGATAGTCTTACTGGAATGGGAAGTCCAAGGTGAAAAAGGGGGAAAGAGAAGAAAAAGACATCCTCAACAATACAAATGAACACAAATAACACAAATTAAATCCGTCAAAATTTTAAAAAGAAAAATGAAAACAAAAAGCGGGTATATTGACTTTTCTTCCTCCTCACCCATCCTCTTAAGAAGTACCAAGGTCAGTAGTCTAGTTCATGATGTCAAATCTTTGCAGTTTACAGAAAGTTTCCTAATGCAAAGTACTGGTGATGAACTGGCACCACCAAGAACATCTGAGATACAGCATAAGTGATAACACCTCCATAGATTTCTTTTGGTGTGAGGAAATGACTGTGAGCAGAGGAAACTCCACAAACCGGGAATTTCTAGCACAGTCAATAGCTCTTCACTCATCAAGATCATCTGAAGTAAATTGACTAAGAGGTTATGAAATCTATCCAGGGATCCAAGTTGAACCCAAGACTTTTATATCATTATCTTCTCAGCAGTACCTGGCCCACCTGACAACACCCACTTCTCTACCTGAAAGCTATAATCTAAAATCTTTATGACCCATTTGTGGATGTTCTCCCAACTTTCAGAATTACCATCTAATCAGCAAAGGGATCCTTTTGGCTCCAAGCAAATATGTATCCACAGTATTTATATAGCAAAGCTTCACCTTCCCTATGCTATTAGAAAGCAAGGTTTCTTTGAAAGATCCAACCCCTTTTTCTCCTTTATGGGAAGGTTCCAAACTATCTCAGAGGAAGGAAATCCTGATAGTTAAGGATGACCTAAATCACTTCTCCAGCACGTAGAGAATCATCTGCACAAGAACTTTGAAGTCACGACAACTCTAAGTCACAACAACTCTGCAGTGGGGAAAGAATAAGGAAGATTCAGGGAGAGACTGCTGGAACTATATCAAAAGGCAGCTCATTATTATTAGGCAAATCTTAATGAAGGATCCCAGAAACCACTAGACAAGAAAGTCTTTCTCCTTCATGGGGTGATCTTGATTTGTCACAGACAAAACTTCTGGGAGGATAGACACTTAAGCCAACAATCAGATGCGTAATGATGTAGGCACTGATTAGCAGGAACTGTTATTACCTCTTGCCCAGGACAACTTGAAAGATATTGGGTTAGGTGAATATTCAGTGGAGCAGAATTAGTTTATGTATTTATTTATTAGTTAATTAGTTTAAGGACAAATCCTTAAAGGTTCATATAGCACACTATAATATCATCATTCTAATATCTATATTGGCACTAGATTTGTTCTCCAAAGTCTGCCATTCTTATAATTGTTCTAAGCTGATCTTTTATCATATAATGTCTCAGATGGATGCTGCACTATCTTACAAACATATACTGAGGCAATAGAAAAATTTTTCCATTGGCCCTAACAAAGTAAGATCCTTTGATTTTCTATTCCTCTGCTCTCCAGACTCCAGAACACTTGATTAAGCCCATAGCCAATTCTCAGGAAATAGTATAGAATCAGCAACTGAGGGAAACTCCAGGATGAATCATTTTGTAGAAGGGAGGAATGCATGGAACAGGACCTTGAAAAGAATGAAGGAAGATTGTTCAAGGCTATTCCACAAAATGGGGGGTACAGGAGGAACTCAAAAATGGGAGAAGGGCAGTGACTTTCATGGGGGAATATTTCATAGAACAGGCTTCAGAGATAATAGATTTTCTTTCAAAGAGGCAGATTTGTGGGTGACTTGAATTTAAATGGAAGTCATCAGGTTTCAAGTAGGGAATATGGATTCTACAAAATTTGGAGTCCAATAAAGTTATGGGCTCCTTTCATAGATCATAGAAAGCAATTATTAATGGTTTATTATGGATTTTGCTTAGATCCTTTAACATACTTTATTCCCTAAAACTTGATTGAGCTAACTGGACCCTGGATTATCTTTGGCTAGATTTCACACCCCTTATCCTTTGTATAGATTATTATCTGACCTTAGACCTTTCCTACCCCAATCTTACCTGGTTTAGTTAACATTATGTCATTAGAATAGTGGTGTGCCTCAGGAAGGGATACCAATTGCAGATTCTGCCCACCATAATATGGAAACATGAGGGAAAGGAGAGATGTAACCCTGGGCAAGGATATTGGAATCCTTCCCGGGAAAGAAAGATACTTCCCAAGCAAACTATCTTGATAGTTTCAGCCACAGAAATAGAGGGAAAAAAAAAAAGCAACATCAAGATTCATAACCCCAGAGCATTCATTATAGGCCTGGGTACTTGGTTTACAATATTGATAAGGACAGGAATAGTTGTGGCAATGAATATATCTTTATCCTTCTCTATAAGGTATCGACTAGCTTTCTCACAAGGAACAGGTAAAACAAGATGCTCCAGTTTCCTTTTATCTTCATTACTAGAGAAGAAATATCTTTCCCCCTTTTCCCAAATACCTTGAAACCTAATATGTATAGTGTTGACTTAATGGGAGGGTTTGAGTAATTCTAAGTTTCCATCTGACCCCAGCCACAGTAAGAGCCTAGAAGTTGATGAAAGGATTTACACAGACACTGAGTACCCATAGTGTCCATAGCCAGCCTTCTTTATTCTCTTTATTACCCTTTGAATGATCAAATGGGGCAGGGACTTTAGAGTATACCTTGGGCATAGGAGGGGCTTGTAAAGTCCTTAGTGTCTGGTCATGAATTTCCCTGGGCAATTTTATTAGTATAATCGGGATCTGTCCATCAATTGCTTTTTTTTTTTTTTTTTAATCCATCTCATATTTTAGGAACTATACCTAGATTTCCCTCTAGGAGAAGGGGTCATTGTCCTCTATTTACCTAGCAAGGAGATGAGCTCTTTGGTTCTTCTCTCTATTCCCAGAGGGCCATCTTGCACTGACAGTTCTAGCTGTCCAAGCCAGAATTGAATCAACCTCCTGCTCAAATCTCACCAAGTAATGAATCTATAATTGTATCATTGTATGATGGTCAAGGGAGATGCATTGTAAAAGTCTGAAACCATTTAGGTGGAACTCTTCCCAAGAAATCAGCATCTAATTGCCTCAGAGACAGTTTGAGCATAAGGTGTGGCAGTCTGTGGTGGATTTTGTAAATCCAATGCTATCAACCTCATCTCCTTTAGAAATTTCACCCTCTCATACATCCCCATTACAGAGCTGATTATGATGGGAATTCATCATTATAAGGTCAAGTGCAAATAACTTCGCATCTCAGCTTCCTATTTTAGACACCTAAGAAAAGGAAAAATAGCATTCCCTATCTGGAGACTCTAATAAATTTAATTGACTCTGTAACAGTAAATTTTAAGAGATTTAAGCCTATGAAAATTAGGTTTAAATGTGGAGAGCCAGCTCAGCATTGGTTCCATTAGACCACACCCTAAAGAGCTATTGTTCCAGAAACTCATCAGGTTTCTTTTTGAACTTCTTATTTGAGAGGGTCCACCTACTTCTTGCTCCTTCAGGGCTCTTTCTCACAGAGCAAATGATAGAATAAGCCTGAAATGTTCTTTCTATAAGTGGGAATTCCTAAATATCTACTCTGAATATTGTCTTCTCCTATCTTATCATTACTCTCATCTTAAATGGCTCCTGACCCTCTGGATGGGATCCAGTCTGGGGCTCATCAGTCTCCAACCCCATCACTTGCGTAGTTACCAATTTCAAGCTACTTCTTGGCTTTGTTGCATGATCCTAGAAAGCCCAGAGTTCTCTAGCTGGCCCAACTTACTTTCAGTCTTACTTTGCTGACAATCCAACTGTCAGAATGCAGAATGGTCAGCAACAAACAGGAAATGCTGAACTTGGCATTCTCTTTACTCTTCCAAACAGCCTCCTCTAGTACCAATTGAATTAATCATTCTGTCTGAGTGGGAACCTGACATCCCATAGAGAGAACTGTCCATACATAATCAGGAGAGCCTTTGTGACCAAAAGTCAAGCAATGTTCTGCCATGGGATTATCCCATCTGGTATATTTTCAGTGCTCTTACCCAAAATCAATCAGTCAACAAGTCCATCTCATCTCATTCTAAACTGCTATCATTTGAAATATTATTCTGTAAGAAACGACCAACAGGATGATTTCAGAGAGGCCTAGAGAGACTTACATGAACTGATGCTGAGTGAAATGAGCAGAACCAGAAGATCATTATCCACAGCAACCAGACTATATGATGATCAATTCTGATGGATGTGGCTCTCTTCAACAATGAGATGATTCAAACTAGTTCCAATTGTTCAATAATGAGAGAGCCATCTACACCCAGAGAGAGGACTTTGGGAACTGAGTATGGACCACAACATAGCATTTTCACTTTTTCTGTTATTGTTTGTTTGCATTTTCATTTTCCTCCTGATTTTTTTTTCTTTCTAGATCCAATTTTTCTTGTGTAACAAGATAACTATATATACATATATTGGATTTAACATATATTTTAACATATTTAACATATATTGGACTATCTGCCATCTAGGGAAGGGGATGGGAGAAAGGAGGAGAATTTTGGAACAGAAGGTTTTGTAAGGGTCAATATTGAAAAAAAAAATTACCTGTGCATATGTTTTGTAAATAAAAAGCTATGATAAAAAGGGGGAAAAAAAGAGTTGATGGGCGAAAATAAATAAATAAACTGCTACAACTATGGCAAGTGTTAGAAATGTTTCTATCCCCAAAACTCCCTGATTTCAGGTTCTATGTTGGGACAAAATGAGGCACTCAAAAGTCCTTAAACTGTTAACAAAAAGATTCTTTGTGGTTGCTGTTCAGTCACATCTAATTCTCCATGACTCCATTTCTCCATCTTGGCAAAGATACTGCAGGAGTTTGCCATTTCTTTCCTTACCTCATTTTACAGATGAGGAAATGGGGCAAACAGAGTGAAATGAATTGTCTAGGGTCACACAGCTTGAAAATGAATTCAATAAGATGAATTTTCTTGACTCCAGACCAGGCACTCTATGCACTGTGCCATCTCACTATCCTATGTGCTTTACCATGGTAAAGATATGCAACAAGGATATAATGGCAGTTAATTTCTCTGGATGTAGCCCCTCTTATTTTTATATGGAAACATCAGGGACTAGGAGATGGTAAAATTGAAGGGGCCCTTGACTACATGTGAATTTTCTTAGGTGACTAGGATGCTGTACCTAGGAAACAAGTGCCAATTGGTTCCTAAGAGAACTTTTATTTTCTTTTAAATGAAACTAATTCGGGGGCAGCTAGGCGGTGCAGTGGATAGAGTACCAGCCCTGAATTCAGGAGGACCAGAGTTCAAATCTGGTCTCAGACACTTAACACTTCCTAGCTGTGTGACCCTGGGCAAGTCACTTAACCCCAGCCTCAGGGGAAGAAAAAAAAATTAAACTAATTCCTAAGAAGGAGGAAGGATGGGTCCAGCTCCTGTTGTGGAGAAATGCTGGTTAATACTAATGTTTTCACGAAAGCCACATATGGGATACATTATTTCAAAACAAAAGCATTTAATTAAATAAAATACCAAAGTAAATAACAAAGAACTACCTCCCTATAATATGCAAAGAGTCCCTACATATTTCATGAAATCTCACAACATTAGTGAAAGAGATGAGGGGAAACACATTTAGACTTAAAAAAAAACAAACTTTATACTCATAGAGTTTTGTCAAAGTTGGGGGGACAAAATCTCTGCATCCAAAGCTTTCAGTTACTGTATTTTAGGGAAATGCTGATAGCTACTAGTCTGTTTTCTTGTATGAGTCACAGTTTCTTGGCAGTTTTTTTCTCCATTGGTTAGTTCCAGTGTTACTTTTTAATTTTTAATTTAGCCCATAGCTTCAGCTATTTCAGCTCTTTTGTGAGTCATACCCACAATCTCAGCAGCAAGAGCCCTTCAGGTCAAATCAATATTTTTGACTGACTTTCCTTCCCCCTTGCTTGATAACTGCAAGTACACTGCTTATTTGCATCGGAGTGAGTACATTCTTTTAAATCCTCATTATGCTTTTGGAAATGAACACCCAGTACATATAGATTACCTAAAAGCTTTACTTAGCAATACTAAAGATTTGGGTACAACTGGATTTCTTCCAGAATTTCTATAACTATGATCGCTACCTGCATTACAGAAACTGGCCAAAATCATGCTTATATATATATACATATATACATATATATATATATTGTCTTATATGTAATATATATATTGTCTTATATGTAATATATATTTTGCCTTAAATGTAATTATCTGGGAATGAGCTATACAACAAGCATTGAGTTAGCATTTGCTATTTCCAACTCTGTGCTCAACACTTATTTTATCCCTCCTTGCATTCAAGTTTCTCATGGCTAAGATAACATCATTGAATCTTATAGAGACAATCTTCTAGGCAATCTATGGCCCTATCAGAAGCTACTTTGTCTCACATTAATTTCAGTGTAGTCAACATTCATGACCTGGTCCAAACTTAAGTCAGGTTCTGAAAGTTTCCATCTAATTCAATGAATGTTTATTGACTACCCAGGGAGCAAATACATGACTCTGTAAGTGAGTATGGACTTAGTCATTGGATTTAGGGGGCTGCCATTCTCAAAGCTTGCCCACCTGGAGGTAAGTAAAAACTCTGCTCACCTGCTGCATTTCATTTTGTGGGTTCTTGCCCTATAGACATCCTTATAAAGCTTTATTATTATTATTATTATTTTGCCACATGCTCTGTTGTTTATTCTTTATTCCATTTCTTTTCTATCTCCATCACAGTGGGACATTAACAGTAAATCTGTCTCCTATTGTAATGTGGCAGTGGGAGAGGGTTAGTGTAGATTTTTACCTGGAGCACCAGGGAATTTACTTTACTACTTATACCTATGCTGATTTCCCTATTAGCCACCTGACTAGGCTGCCTCTTTTACCAGATGACACACAGTCTCTGAGGCTTTGTGCAATATTCTGTGAATATAAATTTGGATGGAAATAATTAGGAAGAATAATCTCTAAGAAAACAAGGACCAAAAAATTACACGACATACACTCTTCTTCTGAATTTATACATAATTGCACTAAATTTAAAATACGACAACCTTTTAATGTATTTGGCATTGGAAGAAAAACCAATTAACAAACAAGCACTTAAATCGCTTTTTCTGAGAAGCCATTTTATCATAGAACCTCTGTAATTAAAATGTGCTAACCCACAGATTGTATTTGAACTTTCTTGAAGAGTT
Organism: Sminthopsis crassicaudata; assembly: GCF_048593235.1. Taxonomy (NCBI): domain Eukaryota; kingdom Metazoa; phylum Chordata; class Mammalia; order Dasyuromorphia; family Dasyuridae; genus Sminthopsis; species Sminthopsis crassicaudata. Next base: position 41,414,603 of record NC_133620.1, read on the forward strand.
AAATATGCAATCAGAATGCACTCTGCTTTTACCCCCCACCCCCGAGCCTCCCTTAGTCTTCAAGGACCTTTGTGGGAATTTCTTTGGAATGTAGTTCAGTGATTCAATTTAACAAAGAATTATTTTGTGCCTACTGTGTGTAAGGCACCATACCAAGTCATGGTAATATAAGGACAGAAATTAAACCATCATGGAATCTTAGAATTGGAGAATGTTTCCAGTAACCACAAAGTCATATCCAAACCCTACAAAGAAATTCTCACTACAGCCTATCAAAAAAAAAAACCCAAACTTGACATCCAATTTTGATTAAATTCCTCCAATGAAAGACAATCCCCTCCCTACTCTCTCACCAACTTATTTCATCTGAGACAGCTTCAATTGCTGGGATGTTTTTCTGAAATCCAGTGCAAAAATCACCTCTCTAGAACTTCTGCTTGATTCTCTTGAACCAAATTGGAATTGCTAAGGCTCCTTCTACTCTAAATCTATGATTCTAGATAACATATGAAAATCATTTTGAAGATTTTAAAGAACTGTATAAAATCGGTTATAATTATAATGGATTGCTATTGTGTATCACATGCTGCATATTATGCATTAAATATTATTGTATATGTCATTATAATGTTTTAGAATAAATTAAATGCAAGATATAGTGTCTTTTCCTTAGTTGATGGTCTAGTTGGAGCAACATGACTAACATATGAAATAGTAAGAAGATAGGGGCTATTATTATCTGTAAATAGATGTGGAAACTGAAGCTGACAGAGATTAAGTGAGTTGCAAGGTGACACAACTAATAAATGTCTGAGGCTGAATTTGTAGTCAGTTTTTTTCTGATTCCAGGACTAGTTTTCTTTGCCTTGAAGATCACAGGAGGGTTAGGAATGATTCTAAACTTTGTAACCTAGAATACTAGGACTTTCTAACATGAGAGACTTTTTAAGCTGAAAGAATTGTATTACTGTTCATAGAAATGGAAGAGGTGTAAACACTGTTGGCTTGAGGTTGGAACAGGATTGTGGAGTGACAAGGGAACACCCAAGTGGAGATTTTCTTTATATTGCTGCCAAATGGATTCTCACTCTAACTAGCAAAGGAGCTAAGGACCTGTTGCTGATTCCAGAAGTAAGGAGTTATGTTGCCTTCCTTGAGCTGGCATATGGGATATGATGAAAAGCTGCTAGGATTCATTAAAGCCACCAATTTCTAAGGACATGTGTCATTCATATGGTGTGTCATAAATCAAGAAATCTGGAAAGTGTTCATAGCAAATATCAAGTCCTCACTAGGAAAGTGAAAGACTTAGGAGTGGTATAGATGGTGCTTTTCTTTTCTTTTCTTTTCTTTTTTTTCTGGATAGCTAGATGACATAATGGAGAACATTCGATTTCTTCAGGAAGAACCAAGTTCAAATCCTGCCTTGGGCTCTTACTAGTAATGTAATCTTAAAAAAGGCACCTAACCTCATCCAGATTCATCTTAACTCCTATGTAAAATGGAAACAATAATAGTACGTACCATTTAGAGTTGTGAAGATAAAATGAGATAATATTTGTAAAGCACTTTGCAGACCTTAAAGCATGATACAATGTTAGCTAATATTGTTAATAATTATCTTCTAGTTGAAGTTTGGAACTTTGGAATAGAAAAAAAACAATGATGTGAGAAGTGATTATTGGGGCATGTAGATGGTATCAAAGAATTGTAATTATTTTTCTTGATTATAAAAATACTGGGATTATGTTTATTTGCTCTGAATTGAATGCATTCCACAGGACTGGAAAGAATGTATTTGTAGACTTATAAACATTAAAACATGAGTCTTGGAGTCTAGCCAGTGTATGAATCCTCTCTTCAATGTCCTCCACAAGTGGTCAGTTGCCCTCGATTTGACCACCTTCAGTGATCATTGCCTCCTTTTCCAACTGCTCATATGCTACCAGTTCAATAACTTTAAAGTTATTTTAATTCTCTGGAGTGTAGTTTTTCCATGCTAGGTGACTTGACCTCATTTAGTGCAGCTCTTATTATCTCCTCACCTATTTTGGGCTTCAATTCCCTCTTCTCCACTTTTGTTCCATCCTTTTCAGACTGAATATCATTCTCGTTGACAGAAAAGATTGAGCTAAATAGGAGTCGAGAACTTCTTTCTTTTTGAGGTCAGATAAAATGGCACCTTGTCCCCTCACAATGGACCTACTTGTCATAACAGAAGCCTCTCACACTCCATGACTGAAATGCAATGGGAAAGTTCTTATTAAGCAATGACTGTGCCCAACACTTTGATAAGTGCTAGGGGTATTACTACTATTATTACTACTACTGCTGCTGGTGGTGGTCCTACTATTACTTATTATTATCCCCATATTACTACTGCTGCTGCTTCTATTCCTACTTCTAGTACTGTTGTTGCTGCTGCTGGTGGTCCTACTATTACTTCCTATTACCATCAATATTACTTACTACTACTACTACTGGTGCTTCTGCTGTATTACTACAACAACTATTACTACTGCTGCTGCTGCTTTGCTACTTCTACTACTATTGCTGCTATTACTGCTATTTACCGCTATTACTACTACCATCAATGTTATTTACCACTGCTGCTGCTGCAGCTGAATTATTATTTCTACTTCTACTATTACTACTGCTACTGGTGCTACTATTATCATTGACTGCTCTTGCTACTGTTGCTGCGGCTGCTCCTACTGTTGCTACTGTTATCGCTAGTACTATTATTTACTATTACTGCTACTATTATTACTAGTACTGCTGCTACTGTTACTGTTACAAGTACTATTACTGCTATTACTCTTGTTTCTATTGCTTCTGTTATTACTACTCTTACCACTGCTAGCTAGAATTTGTATAGAGCCATAAGGTTTGTAAAAAACTTTACAAATATTATCTCATTTTATCCTTACAACAACCCTGGAGTGCAGGAACTGTTATTGTCTCTATTTCACAAATGAGGCAAATGAGACTTAGAGTTATGTGTCTTAACATCTGAGGCTGGATTTCAACTCAGTTAAGCAAAATAGTCCTTCTCATTGAGACCTTTTTCTGGTTTTTTTTTTTTTTTTTTTTTTTTTTTTGTTTGTTTTTCCTGTAAGCATCTCTCTGAACTGTGATTATACTAGATTGATTATTTTATGAGAGACAGGTCTTTTCCTTTTCTACCTTCATGCAAGAAAACTGCATACAACCTTTTTCTAAATTCTCTGTTTCAAGGGCATATCCCATGACCCTAGAAATGCCAATCACCTTCCACTAGCAAGCCCCAGGCTTTATTACTGCTACTTCCTAGCTTTTGCCTGCCACTTCTTAGGTTAAGGTCTAAGAGAGGATGTGGTCATTTTTCTTTCTCCTTGGATCTGCTGTCTGAAAATGGTACATTTCTTCTTCCATTTTTTTTCTATTTTTTTCCTTTAAGGAATGAGTATACAAAATGTATGTGTGTGTATATATATTTATATACTAAGTAACATATATGTATGGATGTATGTACATGTATGCAAATATATATACAATAAAAAACTTAAGGTATTTTCAAATTTACAATAATAAGTTGCCCAATAAGCAAATGATTCACCTTTTTACAACTTGAGATTCAGTGGCTAGAGTGAAGGGCCTGAACTCAAGAAGATCTACATTCAAAACTGTGTGCTAGCTGTGTGACCCTGGGCAAGTCACTTAAACTATTGCCTCAGGTTTCTGAACTGTAAAAATACTGCCTCTCAGGGTTGTCCTGAAAATCAAATGAGATAATGTTTGTAAAACGTGCTTAGCACAGTGCATGGCACATAGTAGTCATGAGATGAATTCTTATTCCTTTTTGTTCCTTCCTTTTCATATTAACCCTTAGCCAATTGGCAAAGTATATAGTTTTGACCCTAAATAATAGCTAGCATTAACAGAGTGATTTAAGTTTTGCTAAATGCCTAAAAAATGTTAGCTCATTTCATCCTCACAAGGACCCTAAGAGTAGATGCTATTGTCCTAATTTTATATATGAGGGTATTGAGGCAGAGCCCTCAAGTGACGTGTCTGGTGGTATACAGTTAGTAAATGTCAAAGGCAGAAGTTGAGCTCAAATCTTTTTGACATGAAATTCATTGCTTTATCTACTGGGCCGCTCAGCTTCCTTAAGCTCTCCTCTAATTCCTGGATTGTCATGATAGCCTGATACAATAGCATCCTTGAAATATCTCTTTCTTCTCCAGTCCTTTGTCCAATCAGCTTCCAAAATGATCTTTGTTAATACAGGTCTAACTCAACTCAACTCAATAAACTTTCTATAATCTCCAAGATCAAATATAAAATTCTCTGACTTTTAAAACTATTTCCAATCCAGCCCCTTCCTAGTTTCCAGTCTTTTTGTACTTAATGCTCTATCATTTTACCAGTAATGCTAGTCCTGCTGTTTCTCAAACAAAATGATCCATCTGGAAGTTCTGGGTCTTTTCCCTGGCTGTTCCTCTTCTCCCATCCTCTCTATCCCCCACATCTGGAATGATCTCTCTCCTCACTTCTGTTTCCTGGCTGCCATCAAGACTCAACTCAACTCTGATCTTCTGCAGCTCTTCCCTTCCCTATTTCCCTGTCTTTAGGTGCTGTTAGTGGCTCAGGGGATCTCCTTTCAAAGACATACTTCGGACTGTGAAAAAGAAGAAGCATATCATAAAAAGATAATGCAGTGAACGTTTCCCTTACTTAGCATAATCTCTTCTTTAGGCCTTTTTTAATTAAAGGTTTACAACTCTTTAGTTCGGGAATTGGTGGAGGGAATAAGAGATTGGAAGTGGGGAGGAGAGAGCAAGCAACAGATTCACCAAGTCTCATTACTTATTCTCAGCCCTATATGCTAACTGCCAGCAACTCTTAGCTCATTCTTCCTTTCTAAATGGCCCCTTTCTGCCACATGTTTAGTATTTTCTGGCTCCCTGTGGCCTTGCCTGAATGACTCCTTCCTTTTTAATGTGGCTAGATTTTCTTTGGAGAGGGTGTTATGTACAGCTCTTTTAGAACCCACTTTTCAGACAATTAGGCAAGAGATGTGGGGATTCAAGGCATGTCTCAAGTGATTTTTCTTGCAAGATGGATCTAGAGGCCGAGGATCTGAATTCAAATACTGATTCTATCTCTTTTTAGATGAGTAACACAGGGCAAATAACTTAAAAACTTTTTGGTCCTCAGTTTCCCCTTTTGTAGAATGGGAAGTTTGAATATGGTAACATCTATGGCCCCTTTCAGCTGTGAAGCTATGATTTCCCCATTCCCATAAAGGAGGGTTGGACGTGATAACTATTCTGCTACCTGCATGCTTATTAAAAAGTCATTTTTCCTGGTATTCAGAGTTTTATTTTCTACTTCACCAGCCTCCCTCATCCTAGATTCTTGTCTCCTTGTTTCCTGAATCCTAGGAGTCATTCATGTATTTATTTATTCAACAACTATATATATTTTTTTTAGGATTTATATTATTTTTTAATTTAATATATTCCCCAGTTACATTCAAAACAATATTTAAGATTTTTGAGTTCTAGGTTCTCTCCCTTATCCCCATCCACAATTAAGAAACCACATGTGAAATTATGTGAAACTTTTCCATAAAATGGAAAGTTCAAGTTCAAGAACTATTTATTAAATGCATATATACACAAAGCCCTGAGCAAAACCTTCACTTTCCTGGTGACTTAAATTCAGAAGTCAATAGCTTCTATTTTCCATGGGGGGAAGGTTGTGAGGAAAGAGAAAAACTTGATTTGAATAGGAGAGGGAAATTATTTGACTTGAAGGAGTTTGTACTAGTGAAGTAGGGAGGAAAAGCTTGCTAAAATTTGGGAGAAATTGAAGAAAAGAGGGATAGCTGTTCAATTAGAGCTTAAATGTAATCTCAAGACTCTTTCCTGAAATGGTAAGAATTAAATGCTCTACAGTGGAAGAAACTGATTGTTTTTATAAAGGATGAACACAGTTGAGGCACAAAAGTTATGTAGGGACAAGAGAAAAGGAGAATAGTTGGTGATCCTCTGGTCAGAGAATACTGAGGTCCCTGAAGTTTATTGCCTCTACATATGTCAGAGAATTAGAAAATTTATCGAAAGAGATAATAATAGCCTACTTCTTGAAATACATGGTCACAAATGACACTTCATTTCCAGAAGGAAAAAAAAAAATCTTTCCAATGACTCAAGTCTTGGGTAAGGAACTAAAGATAGGAGCACAGATTGTTTTTCTTACTTCTCTCCATTAAAGGTGAGGGATAGAGAAGAAAATAAAGTTATTTGGGAATACTACAACTGGCTAAAAGATGACATCTGAGAATGGGATTTATTTTTCTAAATTTTGACTTACAATATGGGATTCACAGATTCCTGGCCAAATTTAAAGTATCTCTAACAAAGGCTGAGAAGATTGCATTTTGCTGATGTCTCAAATTTAATCAAAACTTTAAACTAAAACATATTGGGAAGGGAAAGAAAAGCCTACATATATATATATATATATATATATATATATATATATATATATATATATATATATATATATATATATATATATATATATATCTCCAAATTAAATTTTATAGAGGAGTCACACAGAAGGAAGAAGAATATTTTTCCAAGAAAGGCATTGATAATCTAGAAAGTGTTCAGAGAAAGTCAATCAGAATAGTGAAGGACTTCTAAGTCCATGTTATGTGAGGATAGGTTAAAGGATAGGGGCATTTTATACCTGGCTAAAAGAAGACTTGGGGGAGGGGAGATAATAGTTGTCTTGGAATATTTGGAGGTCAAATATTTCAAATATGTGGAAGAGATACTAGACTTGTTCTGATTAATCCAAGAGAGCAAACTAGGAGAAATGAGGGGAAGTTGAAAAAAGGCAGATTTGGATTTATTATCAGAAGAAATGTCTAACAATTTGAGCAGTCCAGAAATAAGTAGCATTATCTAGAGAAGTAGCAGGTTTTCCATCCTTGAAGGTCTTAGGGCAGAAACTAGGAGACCTGCTAGAGATATTTTGGTGGGAATTCCTTCTGTGTATGTGTTGGATTTACATGGCTACTAAGACGTCTTCTAGCTCATAGATTCTATGATTTGGTGCTTGGTCAGATATGAAATATAGATAAAGCAAATTTTCTGTCCTCATGAAATTTATAGTTCTAATAGAGGAACAAGACGGACAAACACAATAATTATAATAATTATATATAGAATATTGTAATTACTATAATATAATATATAATAATAAATTTAATTGTGTTTATAATTCTGTTTTTTTCCAAACAAATTTAATTTTAAATTACATCAAGTATTAATACACATATGTAATATATACCTATTTTTGCACAAACACACACACACACATATATATATTACATGAAGAGAATCATGAAATCCATGTATACATCTCTTTTCCCTTTCTTTATGCTTCACTCCAACATGGTGATGTATTTTTGATCTTCTTTGAGAATGAAGGACAATAACCAAATAACCATTTACCAACTCTAAATAATCCTTCCAACTCTTTCAAAGACTCAATAGTTGGTTCATAGGATTCCATTGAAGACTTCAGTATTCACAAAATCAAAGAATGTCAGGATTAGAAGGGACCTCAGAACTCATCAGTCGACTGTATACTTGAAAAAGCTAGTATGATACAGTGCAAGGTGTGGAGTAAAAGGAAAGAGTATGGATTCAGAGTAAACGGATGGGGGATCAGATCCTGACTGTCACTTTATTTCTGTATAGTCTTAGGATTATTAATAATGGATAATGAATATTAATAACTAATAATTACAATAATGATAGTGGTGATGGTCAATTATGCTTTGCCTTTATAACAGTTTTGCAAAGTGCTTTATATATTATCTCACTTAACCTCTTTTGGCCAGTTTCCTCATCTGTAAAAAAAGAAGTGGTTGAATTTGATGGCTCTGAAGATTCCTTCTTGCTCTAAACCAATAACCCTATGACTTCTTGGCCAAGAAGTAGTCAGAGAACCTTTGCCAACAGATCTCTAGTGAGGAAGAATACACTAGTCCCTAGAAAAGTCCACTCTTTTCTGGATTAGTTCTAATTGTTCAAAAGTTCTTCTTTATGTTGAGGCTAAATTTGTATCTTTTCCAACTTCCACCTACTATTCCTAGTTCTCCTGTGATGAAACTAATTTATCTTCCAAATGAAAGCCCTTAAAATACTTGAAGACAGCTACTATATCCCACTGTCTTCTCTTCTCTCAGATAAATATCTCCAGTTCCTTTCAAATGAAGTGATTCCAAGGAACTCTCCAATAGTCCATTTTTTAATACTATCACTCATCACTGTTTCCTAAAATATGATACCTAGAACTAGTCTCAATACTGCAGGATATATTCAGGACAGAGCACTTTTTCTGATCTTCCATTCCTCAACTTTTCTGTACTTTCAGGGGTCTTATTTTTATTTATCTGGGAGCTTGTTCTCTGCTCTTCACTAAAATATAATTTCCTGAGAGTGGAGACAGTTTTACTTTTATCAAAAGGGGCCTGGCAAATTGCTTGGCACATTGCAAATACTTAGTAAATGATAGGTAATTGGTGTTTGTGGATAGAATGATCGGTCCATTTCCAGTATAGACAGGCAGTCAGACTCATCTCTTGAAACTTCATCAGGAGCATGAAGTTGGAACTTTGAAAATCATGGTCTCAGTTTCCTATCTTCTCTCCTAGCTCTTTCACTCTCCTGCTCCAACTCGTTCTATTCTTTACTCTTATTCTGACTTATGGTTTCTTGGCCATCCCCTATTTTATTTCAATTCATCTTTCCCAAAAAAGTTTCCCTTCCTTCCAGATTAACACTATGGTGAGTTGCTTGTATGTTTTCCTCTAACAACTACCTAAGAATTCTCCCATTTCTTCCAGCTCCCAACATTCTGCTCTTTTTGGCCTATATAAATAAATATAAATCTTCATTCCTAGGCATCCTATCTCATTCCCAAAATTTGTTTTCTTCATTACTCTTTCTTTCACCCCTACAAGCTAACATTTATACAACACTTTAAGTTTTGCAAAAATTTTTATCTATGTTATCTCATTTGATCTTCATTACAACCCTGAGAGAAAGATATTATTGAGATTCCCATTTTACAATGATATCAGTAAACTCCAGTATTTCCTACTGCATTTAGGAGGAAATAGAAAATGCTCTGTTTGGCATTTAAAGCTCTTCATAATTTGGCTCTGTATTTTCTTTCCATTTTCTTATACCTGATTCCTTAATACGCGTCCTTGGATCCAGAATCACTAACCTATTGACAATTCCTTGAACAAGATATTCCAGCTTTCACCTCTGGGCATTTTCTTCTACCTTGATTATTTGACTTTTAAAATCTTTTTTCCACCTCTTCCAATAAGGCCTTTTAAGCTTAAGACCAATTTATATCTCCATTGAGGTTTTGCATGTAGATTTTGTCCTTTTTTCCATTGGTATTTTGATCTTCCCTGTCACTAAAGCCACTTTCTATGGTCATGGTTCTTATGTGTTTCTTACTCACTTTGGGGGGGGGGGGTGTCTATTTTGTGGCTTTTAAAGTTGAGCTCTAATTTGGAACTATGCCCAAAAAGGTATCAAACTGTGCATACCCTTTGATCCAGCAGTTCTATTACTAGGCTTATATGCCAAAGAAATACTAAAGAAGGGAAAGGGACCTGTGTGTGCCAAAATGTTTGTGGCAGCTCTTTTTGTAATGGCTAGAAACTGGAAAATGAATGGATGCCCATCAATTGGAGAATGGTTGGGTAAATTATGGTATAAGAATGTTTTGGAATATTATTGCTCTGTAAGAAATGACCAGCAGGAGGAATACAGAGAGGCTTGGAGAGACTTACATCAACTGATGCTGAGTGAAATGAGCAGAACCAGGAGATCACTATACACTTCAACAACGATATTGTATGAGGATGTATTCTGATGGAAGTGGAAATCTTCAACATAAAGAAGATCCAATTCACTTCCAGTTGATCAATGATGGACAGAAACAGCTACACCCAGAGAAGGAACACTGGGAATTGAATGTAAACTGTTTGTACTACTGTCTTTCTACCCAGGTTATTTATACCTTCAGAATCCAATTCTTACCATGCAACAAGAAAATTGGATTTACACATATATATTGTATCTAGGTTATACTGTAACACATTTAATATGTATGGGATTACCTGTCATCTAGGGGAGGGAGTAGAGGGAGAGAGGGGAAAATTTGGAAAAATGAATACAAGGGATAATGTTGTAAAAAAAAAAATACTCATGCATATGTACTGTCAAAAAAATTATAATTATAAAATTAAAAAAAAAATAAAATTGAGTTCTATTCCTAGTTATAGGGGATACTATCCCAAGCTTCTTATGCTGGGGGCTAGGGACTTATTTTGAGTGTTGGGGCCTTGGTGCCAGTAGCTTGATTATAAACCTGGGGTAAACTGGCTTGGTTGGCCCTATTGTTGCCATTTCTGGATCTGGAAATTTTCCTTCTGTGCTAGGACTAGAGGCTCCACCGATGGTCTGCTGTGCCACTAGCCTGTTGAGCAAGGACAAAGGGGCTTTGGTTGCTGTGGCTAAGAGCTTTCCAGTAGCTTGCAGGGAACACCATCTGCAGTTTCCTTCCCCCTAAGTGAGACACAGACTTTTTCTGAAGTCCTTTTAAGTTATCTTAAACAGGAAAGTTGTTTCTATTTTTCTGAGTACATTTTGTCACTCCAGAATCCATTTAGAGGCTTGATTTAACCTTGTTTTTGAGGCTATACAGGGGATAGTTCAGGCAAACTTTTGGTTTCTCTCTGCCATTTTGGGTCCACCCCATCTCCCAAAAGATTTTGAATACTTCCAGAATTTTTTTTCTAGATATTCCCCATGCCTGGAATGCTCTCCTTCCTTTGTTCTATCTACTGACCTTCCTAGCTCTTTTAAGTCCCAACTGAAATCCCACTTTCTAAAAAAATGTTTCCCTAACCTCTCTTAATTTAAATGCTTTTCCTCTTTTAGTCCTTTTTTTCCTCCTATATGCAGCTTGCTTTATATATATTTGTTTGCATGTTATCTCCTTCATTTGATTATAAGCTCCTCGAGGGCAGGGACATCTTTTTCTATTTCCAGTGCTTAGCACAAAGGCTGCCATGTGATGGGTGCTTAATAAATCTTGTTTGATTAATTGTCTTTGTAAGAGAAAATTCCCAAATGAGGAAAGTCCAGTTCAAGTCAGTCCCTTCCCTACAACTTATTTTTAGAGAATTGCCTAGAAAAATGAGAGGTTAAAGTGACCTGCCCAGAGTCTTACAGTCAATACTGCAGCATTTATGAAGCACTTGCCTCACAGTAATCCTATGAATTCGATAGTACAATTATCATTAACCCTCCCCCACCACAGGGAATACTAAAGTTCAGGGTCAAACCTCTTATTTAAAAATAGGTGACTAAAGAATTATAGCAGCAGGATTCAAATCCACATATTCTAACTCAAAGTCCAGTTCATAGTTCAAAAGATTTTTAAATTCTAAGACCGCATTTTACAAAAAAGCCCTCTTTTCATGGAGTTTACAGAAGAGCCCTCTGGGGCTCTGAGAGGTTAAGGAATTTGCTTACAAAATCTCATATAATATGAGAGAAGCTGACTCAGGGTTAAAGTTCTGTTTTGGCTCCAAATCAGTATTCTTCCCACTTTATCACTAATTCTGATTTTTTTTCTATCTATGCAAAACAAATACTCCTAGGATCAATTCTAGGCAAAATTCTGTTAACCTGCTTTATTTACTCTAAGGGACAGGATATAAGAAACTTGAATTTTAACAAATCTGTCATAATTGAGTCTTTTCACTAATTTAGATTTTTCTCTCTCTCAGTGCCTCCCCGCTAACAAGCCAACATCAATTTATGCCTTCTGGCTTTTCCCTCCCATTTTGAGCTTGTGGGTCCCAGGCCTTCTCATTAGGACTCCCCTGGTAAGGTCACCTTCTTCAGATCCCTGTTATCTGTGTTTTAAGCCAGGCTTCTCTATCTGCAGGTCTCTCTTGGAAGTTCATTATCAAGCTTGCCCCGGTCTTTCTTTTGACTTTCCCTCTATTGTATCAATGTTATATTCTCTTCTCTTAGCCTTGCTTAACCATCTGTTAACCTAGCCTTTTGCCCGAGGGGTTTGGTGGGTGAGGAATGATTTGAAGGTTCAGGGGAAAATTCTTTTATAGAAGGGAGGGGGAGATAGTCTATTAATTGTTGATTTTGTTTGTATTCAGCATTCCACTTCTATCTGTGTTTTTAATTGATGTAAGTGTGCCTGGGGGCTTGTGATGGACCCAGCTGTATCAATCAAAAAATAAATAAATAAAGCAAATCTTTGCCAGAACAAATAGATACTACAATTTTCTTGTATTTTCTCCCCTTTTCACTCTCTCCCTCTTCTCACTCCATATCCCCAGTCCTCAGTGCTTGTAAATGTGCCTCCAGGCTAATAAGTGTTGGGTGTATCCAAAATATGAAAAAATGAATAATAAGCATCCCCAAATGAAGACCCTGTAGAGTATCCAGACCGTAGCCTGGAGGAGCATGGTTATTTTGAGGCTGATTTTTAAGTCCTTTTCCTTTAGCTTTTTCTGGGTGCTTTGCATTTCCCATCTCCTTGGATTGTACTGTAGTGGCCATTGCTGGAGGTCAGTTTCACTTAGCATAATACTAAGTGTGTCTTTAATATTTGCAGAGAGCCTTCTGTAAAGTGGGTTGTTTGAGACTTGAAACAATCCTATATATTACAGGTATTACTATCCCCATTTGACAGATGAAGGAACTGAGACCCAGAGAAATTAAGTGATTTCTTCAGCTCATATCAAGGGTGTGCTGGTAAGTGTTTGCTCTTCCTTCCTTACCATTCCCCATTCTCTTGGTAAAAAATGCTTTAAAATTTAATCTGAATTATTAACAATTTCTTGATCACTTTCTTAAGTGTAGGTAATCAGCAAAGCAATGAATTACACAGATTTGTGTTTGTTGATTTATAAGATGTAAATGTTCACTGAAAATTTAATAATTGATCATCATCAGCAGGTTCGAATTGGCTTCAGGGTGCTGTTGGCACACAGGTAGAAAGTTTCGGAGGAATCTCAAACCAGGTCATTCTAACTCCATGTCTAGCATAATATCCACAACATGAGGTTGCTTCTCATTTGCAGTTTAAAAGGGAGAAAAAGATAATACATTATAATCTTTATCCTCAGTGGAGTAGAAGTACCTATGGCTAAAATTTCCCTCATTCTTCTGTTTACTCCTAATCTCCAGGATGCTGAAATCCCACCCATCTCAGATGCTATTTCCTCCATGATTTCTCTGGGGAGAGGTGATTTCCCTTCCTCGAAATTCTGACCATACTCTCTAACCATCTTTGTACTTCTCTTGGCTTATTTTGCCTTATAGCTACATGTATCATTCTTAATAGAGTGAAAGCTCTTTGAAGGTAGCAACTTGTGTTGTATTTCTCTTTCTCTTACTCAGTGCTTTGGAGGTAGAAAAATGCACCAAACCTAAAAATTTCTTCATCATGGGAAGTCTTTAATGTACACACTTCCTTTCTTGGAGATTGATTGGCAACTTTTTTGGATGTTCCAGTTTTAAATAGTTCTCTTGGGTGCTAAGAAGTACTTATGATTTCACAAATAGTACGAATCAAAGACAAGACTTAAACCAAGATTTTCATGACTTGAAGATCAGTTTTCTTACTGAAGAGGGAATCCCCAAACTGAAAATCCTCAAAGGAGAAAACCTCTTTTGACTCTGCCTCAGAGAGGGGACTCCACCCCAAGCACAAACAGCTTCATCTTTGTTATCTGGGTGGGGTCAGCTCAATCTTGAAACCCATTGAATTCAATTTTAAATTCTAACCCTGGCTGAAACTCAGCCCAGAGCCAACCTGAGACTCCACTCACGAGCCCCCTTCAGCTTATAGCTAAAGCCCCCTATTATAAAAGAGCCATACTAGAGCCCTCTCTTTGCAGAGGGTCTGAACATGCCAGCACCATGCCTGGCACCCCACCTGGCACCCAAGGACTCTCTGACCACTGGAATGTTTCCAGTGTCCTCCTCTCTTTACCCTCACCTATTTCCTTAACTAGACTTTAACCTTACTTCAATCCCCATAATAAACCTCTTTTATCAATCTAGGTTTTCGGATTTGTAAATTTCTTTACAGAGGACTACTTGCGCCACCACTAGACCTCATTTTCATTTGGGGACCCCAAATCTAAATTTCATCATTACCACTATGATATCCTGCCTTATGTCTTGCATTTTTTTGGACCTGATGTATGATTTTATTTCAATTTAATAAATATTTATTAACTACCTGCTATGTATTGTATGAGGATTTTCAATAGTGTGCAGTGGTCCTCAAACTTTTTAAATAGGGGGCCAGTTCACTGTCCCTCAGACTGTGGGAGGGCCCGACTATAGTAAAAACAAAAGCTCACACTCTGTCTCCGCCCCTCAGCCCATTTGCCATAACTCGGCGGGGTGCATAAACGTCCTCAGCGGGTCACATCTGGCCCCGCCGGCCGTAGTTTGAGAATCCCTGGTAAAGAATCTCAGATGAGAAAGTACCTTCTATCAACAGCAACCAACCTGTGATTTAGAATTTTTTAATTTTGTCTGATGCATGAATTGACTTGCTCAGGGTCACATAACCAAGCATACAGCAGAACTGCAACTCATCTCTTTGAGTCCAAGGGCTGCCTCATGCCTTACACGTAACACAAGAGATATCAATATTTATTAAATAAATGAAGAAACATCTTCAGTGTGAGTTATTAAATTACTTTTTTCTCTTCTGTTCATTATAACTTTTAACATTGGCTAATAAAAAATAGTATTTACATAGTGCCTTATATTTTGCAAAGTGCTTTGCAAATATTATCTTTTTTTGAAGTTCATGTTTTGACAGGTCTGTGAAATGAGTGATTTTAGGCAGTTGGCCTGTTTGGCACAGTGGGATGGAGTGTTGGGCCAGGACTGGGAAAATCTGAGTTCAAATTTGGCTTCAGATATTTGCTAACTATGTGACCCTGGACAAGTCATTTTAAACTACTTATTTCATCTGTAAAATGGGATTAATAATACCATCTACCTCATAGGGTTGTTGTGAAGATCTAATGAGATGATAATTGTAAAGCACTTATAGAATGACTGGTACATAGTAGACAATATGTGAATATAGCTATATAGTTATTACTAGTTGGCCCCTGAGGTCACTTCTAGCTCTAAATTTATGCTCACAATTCTGTGAAATAGATATTATAAGTATTCAAAGGAACATAGTACTATAGATCTACAGATCTTGTCTGACACTCCCATTTTAAAGATGGGAACTGAGACCCAGGGAAGTTTTGATTGTCCTGGATCAGAGAGTAAATGGGAGTGGGGCAATTTGTCTTTAAATCCATTACTTTTTTTCCTGTGATACTTTTTTATACTACTTTTTCAGATGAGTAAACTGAGGCTTAAAGAAGATATATAAATGTATATTTATGTATATTATGTAAATAAGTAAATATATTAAAAGATATATAAATGCCCCATGACCACATATTTGCACATAAATATTATGTGCATAAATACAGCATTCTATTTACAAGGTCATGACATCCTTTAAAATATGGTCTGGTTTGGTATAAAGAGGAAGAAGAATCAGTATTGAAGCCATTCAGGTCATGGACAGCAGGATTTACCCCGTGCCCACTGCAATGGTGGTGAAAGCAGCCATTCAAAAGAAGAACCAAAGGGGAGACTTCTTGTTATATTCCCCGGATAATTCAGATGCTACTGCACCTTTGATGTTAACAGAGATAAGGCTAGCTAGGCCAACCTTGCTTCTACAAAATCACCTTGCCCGAAGGCTTCACAAGAAAAAGGACTGAAACCCTGGACCTGGGGGAATTTGTTTCCTCAAAGGCAGGTTCACTTGTAAACAGATGATAATAAAGAATAAGAGAAAGGTCAGAAAGTCAGGGTCTTTGCAGTGGCTTCCCCATTTTGCCACATTTTAGGACAGATTTTTTTAATCAATTGGAAATATGAGCCTAAATACCCACAGGGCTTGAGAAAATGTACTTTTCCTTCTGGTGCTAGGGATTGGGGCTTGGCGACCCATAGTGAGAGAATTACTAAAGCTCTTAGGATTTTATGGATATATGGGTCTGGTCTTGGGATGCAGAATAGTATTTTTTTTTTTTATTCTCAGTAGTAGGGGGAAAAGGATTATATAGGCTTCACTGTCCAAAACATTTGAGTCAAGGAAAAAGTTTTAAAGAAAAAAACAAGATGCACTAAATGATTGTGGCAAAAGGGAGGGATTAAGTGAGGGCAAGGCTAAATATGAAGGGTGTAGGACATCAGCTGAAGGAAAATGAAGGATAAGGAATGTTAACCAATCAATCATTCAGTCAAAAAACATTTGTCTTTTATTAATATTATATTTATATTATATTTTATCTTTTATTAATCTTTTATGTTCTAAGAAAAAATTTACAAATTTTAAAATTTGTAACATTAAAACAAACTCTCCTCACAAAGAATTGACATTCTTATGGGGCAGATAATAAATATATATATATAAATATATGCAGCATAAATCTAAATGAATATTTATATAATATATAAACAAATATACATTTATAATTAATAAATACATGCAGGTAAATATATGTGAATGTGTATGTTTGTGTTTCCAAACACAAAGTAGGGGAGGACACCAGCATTTGGGAAGACCAGGAATGACTTTGTGCAGAAGACTGTGCCTGAGCTGAATCTTGAAGGAAGAGAGAGACTCTTTGAGGTAGGTAAGCAAGATGTGAATTCTAGAGGATGAGTATGTTGTGGGGTGAACACCCAGAGATAGAAAAGAATAGTGATGTGGGTTGTGCTCCCTTTAAGAAAGTAATCCTTTCAGATGGATTTATTCCTTTCTGATTCCCAGCCCCTCCTAGCTGATGCATTATCAATTCAAGAAGTTAGGGCCTTTGATTCACAGATCCAGTCAAAAGCATCCCTTTGAATTCCAATAGGAGATCTGGGCTCTCACAACCTCCACCCAGATCTGAGCCAACTTGGACACCACCCAAAGGGGTCTCCCTTTGGCTAAATCTCTCATTATAAAAGAGCCAAGCTGGAGTTCTCTCTTTGCAGAGGTTCCTAACATGGCAGCCTTATGCCTGGCTGCCAAGGATCTCTGCCCACTGGAATCCTATTTCCAGTGCCCTTTTATCTCTACCTTCACTTTTTACTAACTAGACTCTAACTTTACTTCCAAACCCCTACAACAAACATTTTTATCAATCTAGATTTTTATGGTCTGTAAATTCCTTTACAGGGGACTCTGTGCGGTCACTAGACCTCATTTAACTCTGTATCCTTGCACCAAACAAAAAGGCGTTACCCCTTACTTAACTCTCATAAGACTGAAAAGTTTGGTTGGTGAAATGAGAATTAAAGTTAAGTTCTAGATACTGAGTGGACTCACTTATCTGAGGCAGGATTAAAATTCAGATCTTCCTGGCTTCCAATTCTATGCTGGATAGCATAGTTGCCTCAGTTACTAGCAGCTCAAAACAACTTTTTATAGTTTCCTGTTTGCCTGTGGGGAAATACAAAATAGTTGGGATCTCCTTCACCTGGATTTAAGTACTCAACATATGCTGTAGTTAAGTTAAGCAGATAAGGGACTAGGATGTATAATATGGCAATTGTTTATTGCATGGAAACTGTTCTGACATCATTACAATTACTACAAATAAGCTACTGGAGACTCAAAAGGACCATAACCCCGAACACTGAAACAGCCTTAATGGAAAGTTGGAACCCATCATGAGCTTAGTATAGTTTTCCAGGACTTAAAAGATCTCACTATGGAATTATAATCAGCACTTTCAATTTGGGGCTCTTTCTTTTGATAAAACAATATAGCCTAGAAGGAGTTATATATTTTATTTGTGTTTATAAGCTCAGCTTCATGAGTGCAAGATCAGGGAGTCATGGTTGGATAACAATTGGTCTGTAAAGGATCTGGGGATTTTACTGGACCACAAGCTCCATATGAGCCAATACTGTGGCATCCAAGAAAGCTGATTTGGATTGTATTGTGTTAAAAGCTATGGTGTCTAAAAACCAGGGAAGAGATGGTGCTTCTTTTCTGTGTTCATTAGATTCCCTTCTGGAACATAATATTAATTTCTGAACACCATATTTTAGAAGGGACTTGGATAAGCTGGAGAATTGTCAGAAAACAACCACACTGGCAAAAAGCCTTCCATTCTTTCCAAATGTGGTTGGGTTGAAAGAAGTAAGGATATTTAACTTGGAAAAGGGAAAACATTTGGGTGTGTAAAGACCCACACCATGTTCCAGCATTTAAAAGGCTAACTATGAAAGAAGGATTAGATTTCTGCTTAGCCCATGGATAAAACAAACAATCAAATTTGGGCTTGAAGTAGTAAGAATTGCTAATATTGTGCTCCATGCTTCACAAACCACATTATAGATATTATTTAACTCTCATAACAGTCCTGAGAAGTCAGTGCTTATATTATTCCCTTTTGATAGATGAGGAGACTGAAACTGAAAGAGGTAAAAAGACTTTTCCAGGATCAAGATATTAAGTATCTGAGGCAGGATTAAAATTCAGGTCTTCCTGGCTTCAAGTTTTATGCTATCTAGTGAACCAGTTAGTTGCCTCAGTTAAATAAGAGGTATTACAAAGAATATTGGCTAGCCTTGGAGAGGAAATGAATTCTTCCTCATGGATGGTCTTCAAGAAAGCATGCTTCAGATACATTAAAGATATACATATATATATATATATATATATATATGTTTAGGTTCTTATCGGACTAGATGGCCATTGAGGCTCCTTATATTTCTAAAATTCAGTCACTCTGATTTTGTTTACCTCCATCTTCGTTTGGAGTTGATTATGGCCTTAGCCAATTTTCCTTTGGTTTTCATGATGAGAGAATCGAGATGGGAGTTGGAAAGTGTTGAGCCCTAAAAGAATGCCTTAAGGAAAGATTGTATTTTTTTTCAATCTTTTTTGGGGGGGAATGAAAAAGTTTAGCTCACTGTATTGTATTTTTTCCTCCAAAACATCAAAGAAGTTTTGGTTTCCTTGATTAGTTTCTAAAAACTAAATCCATAGGATAATTGTATAGAAGAGGTTAATCTTTCCTTGGATGTGCGTACTCACCTTCAGCCTTCATAGTTCAGAACATATCAGATGGTTAAGCAATGTCAGAAAGTTGCATGAATTGTAGACCAGTAGTTTGTTGTGGATCTGTGTCATAACAGAGGGACATAAGTGATTTTGTTTGGCAGGAATGCAGAAAAAAGTGGTGAGAGTAAAGATTGCCAATTCTTATTGCTTTTACAGGATCCTTCTCCTCCCTGCCCAAAAGATTTGCATTATAACCAGTGAGTGGTATTAAGACAGTTGAAAAGATCCTTATTACCTCAGCTCCACATAAGTCCTTTGGAGTTTATCTGAGTGGAATACCTGGAATATTTTTAAGGGACAAAAAAATAGCGAAAGAATTTGAAAAGGATTTTTAAAGGCCAAGTCAAATTAAAGACAAGGAGCTAAGAAAAAAACAAACAAACAATAGAAACCTGAGAAAAGTAAATAGAAAAGTGATTCAAAAGTTAGAATTAAAGATGTGTAAGATTTTTTTTTTTTTTAGCTAGCTGACTGGGCATAGCTGTCTGGGGTTTGCACCACAAAAGAGTTAAAGCTTGATAGCTTGAACTATCAAGTTGAGAAAGTTGACAAACTCTTCCATTTAAAGGGGAAGAGGATACACAATAGGGACCAGCAGATGGTAGCAGAGAGCAGCAAAAGCAGCACTTCAAATGCCTAGTGAGTAATAGAAGGGTTATCACATCAGTAGAGATGTCTAGTAGCTAGCAGTGAGGGAGGAGATGAGCATGGGACTCCAGTTCAGTGTCCACAGTAGTTTACTCAGTGATATCACCAGAGCACCTTGATGGTTTTGAAGCATCAGATTCATAAATTGCCTAAGCAATGTGCGTATCCTGGACTTTCATGTTTTCTATGCTTATATTCTCCCCGCCACTGGCAATTGGTAAAAGAGTACCTTTATAAGAGGGAGAGGAGGGAATAAGCATTTACATAGAGTCTGTTGTATTCCATGTATGAGGCTAAGCGCTTATTAATTTTTTAAACAAACATCTCATTTGATAAGTACAAGAAGAATCTTGCTACTTATTTTGCTATGCTGTTTAATTAAATGTATCTTCCTTTGAATGAATGAATGTTCTGATTACCTGGTAACTTAAGCACTAAGACTGTGGCTTATGAATTATGGTTCTGAGTAAATATCTCAAGGCTAGGATAACGTTTCTAAATAAGGATTGTTGATTGTGAAGACAAGAAAAGTGCATTGTTTTAGTAGCTCTGCTGATCTATCTTTTAGGACTGGTTTGGGACCTTCAAAAGGTGGTATTTGATTTGAATCCAGAAGGAAGCTTGGGTTAGAATTTTAGGGATAAGGGACAGTTAGTGAAAAAGGATAGTGTAAGGGGATGTATTGTAAAGAACAGCAAAAAAGAAGGATTCCTGGGAAAGAAAGAGACAGAGAGACAGAGAGGGAGAGGGAGAGAGAGACATGTATATTCAAAGAGACAGAGAGATAATACAGAGAGATAGAGAGACACACAGAGATAGAGAAGAAAAGAGAGAAGGAGAGAGACAGAGACACAGTGATAGAGAGAAAGAGACAGAGACAGAGGGAAGAAGAGAAACAGAGAGACAGAGAGACACACAGAGATAGTGAGAGACAGAGAGAAAGAAACATATAGAAAAAGAGAGAGAGGAAGAAAAAGAAACCCATATACTGAGACAGAAGTAGAGAAGAGAGAGGGAGGGTGGGAGACAGAAAGGGAGAAAGGGGAGAAAATAGAGAAAAAGACAGAGAGGGGAGAAAGAAACACATACACACACACAGACAAGGAGAGAGGAGGAAGAGAGACAGAGACAGAAACAGACAGAGAGATACACACAGAGAGAAGGCAGAGAGAGACAGAGACAAAGATATATACAGGGAGATAGAGTTGTAGAGATAGAGACAGAGAGAGGAAGAGAGACAGAGACAGAGAGAAACTGAGACACACACAAGAGAGACAGACAAAGAGACATAGAGGGAGAGGGAGTAGAGAGAT
The DNA here is from genome assembly GCF_048593235.1 of Sminthopsis crassicaudata. Lineage (NCBI taxonomy): Eukaryota > Metazoa > Chordata > Mammalia > Dasyuromorphia > Dasyuridae > Sminthopsis > Sminthopsis crassicaudata. The sequence continues at coordinate 41,435,851 of NC_133620.1, forward strand.
GAGAGAAGGGGGGCGGAAAGACAATGAAAACACAAGAAAAATAGAAAGTGGCCTTTTTGTGAAGAATTATAAAATCCAGATTTTTTTTGTTTCTAGGTAACAGGGAGCTACTGAAGTTTATTGAGTAGGTCTTAAGGGAAGAATTTGGTGATATGGTTAGACCTGTGCTTCAGGAAATTTACTTTGAACATGCAACAAGAAAATTGGATTTACACACATATATTTTATCTAGGTTATACTGTAACACATGTAAAATGTATGAGATTGCCTGTCTGTCATCCAGGGGAGGGAGTAGAGGGAGGGAGGGGAAAATCTGGAAAAATGAATACAAGGGATAATGTTATAAAAAAAAAATTACTTATGCATATGTACTGTCAAAAAATGTATAATTATAAAATTAATAAAAAAAATAGAATGGAAAATAAAAGGAAATTTACTTTGGCAGCTAAGCTAAGAAGGGAGACTGGAGTAAGAGAGACTAACTAAAAGATTATTGCAGTAATTCAGACGTGAGGTGATAAGGGACTGGAGTTGAGTGCCAGATATGAGTGGAGAGAAAGATTTTTGTTGAGAAAAATAAATCCCCTTTTGGACATTTTGACTTTGAGATATCTATGGAACAAGTGTTTTGAAATATCCAAAGGATAGTTGGCAAAGTGAAACTAGAATAGAGATGAGAGCTAGATATATAGATCCGAGAATTATTTGTAGAGATAGAAATGATAATTGAACCTATATGTATTCGTGACATCAACAAAAAGACAGAGGGAAAAAGTGAAGATGACCCAGGACAGAACCCTGGGTTACATTCAGATAAGGTTAATGGTTATATATATATATATATATATATATATATATATATATATATATATATATATATTAATGGTTACAACTTTGATAAAGGTCTAGGAAAGGATACTGAGAAAGGACAATTAGGTAATTATGAAGAGAAACAGGAAAAATAGGATCACAAAGATTCAGACAAGAAATATTGAAGAAAGTAAAATGATCAACATTGTCAAAGACTGCAGAGGTCAGGAAGGATCAGGATTGAAAAAGGATCAGTAGATTTATCAATTAAAAGATCATTGTTCTCTAAAATAGGGAAGAGGGAAGAAAAAAAAAGAAGAGGAATTGACATAATTTTATTAAATATTTTAAAAGAATACCAAGTTGTACACAATAAATTTGTAGTTTCATGTGCAATCTTTTTATTAAACTACATTATAGAAATGTTTGTCTTATTCTATAAATTAAAGTTTAAATAAATTTTTTTTAAAAGAGCACTAATGACTCTGGGGAAAGTAGTTTCAGTTAAAAGATAATGTTAGAAACCTGATTACTGGAGGTTTGGAACTGAATGAGAAGAGAGAAATCTGAACAAGATAGCTTTTTTAAGGAATTTAGATGAAAGGGGAGGAGAGATAATAGCATGATAGATAGCAGGTATGGTCAGATCAAGGTAATTTTTTTAAAGATGGGGAAAAAACATGAGCATGACTGTAAGCAGTAGGAAAGAAGCCAGTAGAAAGATAAAGACAAATAGAAGATGAGAAAGAAATTGGGGATGCTAGAAGGGGCAGTCTCCTGGAGAAGGGGGGATGTCATAATCAAGGGTAGCTATAGAAGGTCAGAAGGATCACCTTTTCAAGTGAAAGAAGGGTGAAGGAGGACATACCTTAAAAGCAGATTCCTCCAAAATTGAGAAAAATGCTTCTCCAGCTTTTCCTTGAAAATCTCTAATAAGGGGGAAGCCATTATTCCTGAGACAGCCTACATTTTTTTTGATACTTCTAATAGTTTTACTTTTTTTTTCATACGCATATTCACAGTGAGATAATAACTAATGGTATATGGTGGAACCCAAAGCTAATAGCATGATCAATGACATCAAGATAAACATAGGGTCCAAAATGAAGGTGGTCTAGTTGTTCTATAGTCTTTCTTGCTCCAGAATTATAACTAATTTTGAGCCCAATGCAAAAATATAAAGTGTGCTCTTTTCCTAATGGCATTGCTTGTTGGGATAGCAGGTTCCCCTCAGTTTTGAATTTCCATGGCAAATGATTCCTTTGCCTTATCTTTAGTTATTGCTCAACCTGTCAGATCACATCTGATGTATTCTGTTCAATTCTGGCTGCCATATGTTAGGAAAGGAAGTGATAAGTCAGATGAAAATCCTGAGGAAGGTGACCATGATAATAAGGGGCCATGAGATCATGTCAACTGAAGACTGAAATCTGTTGATTCTTCTTTAATTTAGAGTCTGGTACAGGCAATGGTGTGGTGGATAAAATATTTAACTTAGTGTTGGGAAGATTTGATTTCATATCCTGCCTCTAACTGCTTATTACCTATAGGACCCCGGGAAAGGCTTTTAGTGTCATTTTCTCATTTGGAAAATGGGGATAATAATAACACCTAAGTAATGGAGTTATTGTGAGAATCAAAAAAGATAAACACTTTCTAAAACTCTGTTAGAGTTGTTGACTGGGTCAACAAGGGGATAATTTAATGGATTTCTCTGGGCTGCTCATTTGATATTTGTGGGAGCAGAAAAGATTCAAACCCACTGTTCCTCTTTCTATTCCTGGCCATCCTCATTTATGTCTGGACACTGGACCCAAATGGCTCTTGAAAACCAGAGATGATTGACTGGTTAACTGGTGATTTTCACAGCACTCCCTCACTTTAATCCAAACTACTTGCATAGCATAGCACCACCTCCCTGATGTAATGGTCCTCCTCTTCAAGAACAAAGGACAAACAATAACAATAATTGACAAGCTATCTCTTAGCCCCACTTTATAGATGAGAAAATGAAAGCTCAGAAAGGTTAAGTGCGATGACACAAACTGAAACATTGGATGCAGGAGTCACACAAACGTCTCTCTGGACTCCAAGGCCAACTCTCTTTTCTCTCTGCCTTGCCACCTCCCAGGGAGGTATGTTATGCATATTGCTGACTGTCTTGTAATCTTGGTGACATTGTCAGACTCTTTAGGGGTGAAAAAAAAATCCCCTGCCAGTCATTCAGCTTACATTCTGAGCACAATAGTTTTGATGGGTGACCTTTAAAAAAAATCTTATTGAAGTAGACTGTAAATGGTCCCCAAAATGTAGAGAAATAGCTGAAATC